>NC_141027.1:79372500-79395000 GCF_052040795.2 Danio rerio
TATATATATATATATATATATATATATATATATATATATATATATATATATATATATATATATATATTATACAGATATCAAAGTTTTAGCTTCCTAGTATCGATGTACTACAGCACAGGCTTGCACATCTTTAGTGTGTTTATAAAGTAGATCCATTCATTCAGGCTTCATTTATTATCAGACACAGAGATTCGTCATTCTGCTGATTTGATCTTTGTATTTGCTTTAAGACTTTAAATAGGAAGTGTTTCTGCACAATAAATCAATGATTTAATCACACAAACACACACACATGCACACAGGAGATTTCCTCATCCTCAGGCCACAACAAAACATCAATAGAAGATAATCTAATGATCCATCTCACATAAACTCTCAGCCATGGTTACTGTTGCTACTGTAAAGTCATATATGGAATCTGATTAACATATATTTTTTCTAATGTTGCGTCCCAATTCGCCTAAATTTACGACATCCTTAAAGTATATTATTTGTGCACTCTCAGAAATAAAGGTACAGGTGCTGTCACCGGGGCAGTACCTTTTCAAAAGGTATTTATTTGTACCTGGGTCAATAATGGTACCTCAAATGTACTTATTAGGTACATTTGGGCACTAATATGCACCTTCGTTGTTCTTTTGAAAAGGTACTGCCCCGGTGACAGCTCCTGTACCTTTATTTCTGAGAGTGTGATTGGCAGGTACAGTTATTTGGGGGTGTATGAACTACTTCCTCAATAACGGACTGTTATGTTGCTTACTTACGTTCCCTGTTAATCATATCGACACATTATCCACATTTATTTCGTATTTAATTGCCTACCACATATTGTAGATGCAGCAGCAGCAGGTTAATCTGCAGTTCGCGGTCTTTCATGCATAGAAATCTCCTCAGGTGTTTGCATTCAAAAGTTAACGTCCAAACGCGTCTTTATATAAGCACAAATTGTTTTCGCAGATGAAATATAACACGGAAAATGTTATTTAAATATTTTCCAGTAGGCTGGATATCAATTAATAGTCATTCAAATGCGTTTTACCGAAGTCTCTCGACTTGATGGTCGGTCTCGCGCATCCGCCATTTTTGTAGTTTGTTTACATTTTTTTCACCCGCATTTGTAGTTCTAATCAAATTCACGTCTGACAAGCAATGCGTTGGGGACAATATTAGCGTTTTTAATTCTATTTAGGACATATAATAAGCACAATGGGATGCAAAATATGTTTATTTATTATATCATTTGCATTAAAAAACTACAATACAAGGTCAGAACATAATTGTTTAATGTTGAATCCACTTAAATCTGTATAACACTTATAAATAAGTGAAATAATTCTCTATCTCTTGATCTTAATGTATTTGTTAACATGAACAAACAATTAGTGATGCATTTATTGTGTGTTTATACAACTTTGGTAATGCTATAAGTTAAATAATGTTAAGTTCACGTTAACTCGCTGTGCATTAGCTCATTTTAACCGGAACAAATCGATTGTGTGGAATTTGATCAGATGATCCATGTTCTCTCAATAATAATGTCCCTCATGTTTTATCAGGCAAAATATACACTTCACAGTGAACTCGCTTAGATTATAAACTATAAATGTCAAGCAGGAAAATATTACAATAGTGCAGTTAAGAGTCTCACAAACCCTTCATATGAAGTTTATGTTAATCATTTTTGACGAATGTACTCATTGTGTAGAAGCACATTATCTAATTAGATTTGTTTTACAATTGTATGCCTGTCTTTAAATTTGACCACAGGCAAGTAAATAATTACTACATTATATACTTTAAAACTGTTTCAAAACAGCTTTAAAATGGTTGTTATTTTATACTTATAGCAGTTATACACAGTTATGAAAATGAAGTTAAAAAAGGTGTAAACAGGTGTTTTTGACTGTTGTTCATATTTTTCATATATTGATATAGACATTTCTTAAATACTAGTATTATATAGTTTTGTGGTGAATATGGTATATTTATGTATTTACATATTATATAAATATAAGTTTTCGTTTATATATATTTGTGGTAAAAAGAGGTGGTTTCTCTCTCTCTCTCTCTCTCTCTCTCTCTCTCTCTCTCTCTCTCTCTCTCTCTCTCTCTCTCTCTCTCTCTCTCTCTCTGTTTTTGATTCATGGCATGATAAATATGACCCACAATTTATGGCTGAGTTTTAATTAAAAATAATGTTGTGTCGTTTGTGGTGATGAATGACACGGTCGATATTTAGAGCAGCGCAGGAGCACAGTGATCAAACACAAACACACACGCACAGAGAGCAGAGAGAGATAAAAACATGACATTTTTGCATTACTGAAGCATAAGAACTTTTTTGTTGTTGTTTTGTTTAATTTCGTTTCATTTCGTTTCGCGTCTTTATTTGTTTTGTTTTTTTATTTTGTTTTGATTTGTTTGTTTCCTTGCTCTTTTTTTGTTTTGTTTTGTTTTGTTTTTTGTTTTAGCTTTGCTTTGTTTTTTTTGTTTTGTTTCAATTTGTTTAATTTTGTTTCATATCGTTTTGTTTTGTTTCATTTTGTTTCGTTTTGCTTTTATTTATTTATTTTTTTGTTTTGTTTCATTTTGTTTCGTTTTGCTTTTATTTGTTTTTTTGTTTTGATTTTTGTTTTGTTTGATTTCGTTTCATTTTGTTAAATTTTTTGTTTTTGTTTTGTTGTTTAATTTGTTTTATACACTGCAAAACATTACAGTATATAATCAATGCATCCTGACAACCTTAGGTAATTGTAACTTAATAAATTAAGTTAATCAAGTTCCTACTTAATTGTATACATTTCACATGCTGTTTTAAGTCTGTTTAATATAATATAAGTTCAAATGACACATATGGTTAAGCTGATTCAGCTTAACGGGATTTAAGGCAACCAATATTTATTTTACAGCCCTCCTTTTACATTACCCTGTTCTTTTTCTAATATTTCTCAAGTGATATTTAATAGAGCAGGGAAATTTTTGCAGTATTTCCCATAATATTTTTTTTTCTTCTGGAGAAAGTCCTATTTGTTTTAATTTGGCTGGAATAAAAAACATATATTTTTAGTATCTTGAAAAACAACTTGTATATATTATGTGCTGTCATCATGGCAAAAATAAAAAAAAAATCAATTATTACAAATGAGTTAATACAACTATTATGTTTAGAAATTAGTTGAAAAAAATCTGCTCTCCGTTAAACAGAAAATGAGGAAAAAATATAAAATCATTAAAATGCATTCAGTTTTCAGAAGCGCCATACACATATATGTGTGTGTTTTATCACAGCATTTTAATTTTACACTGGACTGGTCTTGTAAATTCAGTGTGTTAAATGCATGGAGATGTGGGAGTTCATCCAACAAAGGCAGCGTTTCATTGTGGTTTCTGCTTTCATGATTTACGTCCTTCACTTCCCGTCTGACTGTATGTGTGATGTATGATGATGTGTGTGTGTGTGACTGTGAAGGTCAGAACAGGGTCACTGATTCACATGTTCATTCATTTCAGAGCCCGTTTTGATCCCCTTATATATGTACGCAAGTTAACACACTCATATATTCATGGTTGTTGATGTATAATGTATGATCTCTTCATGATATCACGAGCATTTCATAGTCAGCAGTTACAAAACAAGGACAGCTTGCACTTATAAAAAATATGCTTGCTTTTTGTTCAAACTAGCTTTTTAAAAAAGTGAGCTGAAACTCAATCCTTGAGTTTTTTTTTTTGGGGGGGGGGGGGGGACTTAATTGTTTAATGTTCAATCCAATTAAATTTGTAAAAACTGTAACACTTAAAAATAATTGTCTATTTGTAAATATTAATGCACAATTAGTGATACATTTATTGTGTATTTAGTCAACTTCGCTAATGTTATTTAAGTAATATAATGTTAGTTCATGTTAATTTGCTTTATGTTAATCGCTAAATTGATTGTGTGGCACCCAGCTTTTTTTTAAAGAGTGGATTTTATATTCATTGTTCTAATAAATTGTTAAAATTAATGAAATAAAACCAACTATTTTGTTTTTGCATAAAGTTTTACAGCTAAATTACAAAACTGCACATTTATTTCTGTGTTTCTTTGCAACTTTCAGATTTTCTTGAAATTAGTACATTTTTTAGAGTGTTTTATGTTTTATACACAAATACAAGTGACTATTAGTTAAAGAAAATGACTGTGCTCCTCTTAAAACTCTGAATAATGTGTCATAATGTTGTAAAGTGCAACAGATAACATATCTGTTAGCATCTCAGAAATGTGTTTTATTGTTTCATGACCCTTGAATGTCTCACACACACTCTGGAGTCACTCCTACACTTGATTCTCACACTCGCTGAATGAAGGCCATTGTATAAACACTGAGAGCCGCTGTCCTCAGATCAGCAGTAGCGGCTATCATCTGAAATCTGTTATTATTTGATCAGGATTTAAGATTTAAAGCATTTACTGTCATTATTGTCTAGTTTATTGTGATGTTTACTTTGCTAATGCCAAATAAGGTTTAGGGTATATTCAAATATATGTAGTAGTTAAGGAATATAGGCAATTGGAAGAGCATGCAAATATGTAAACATAAATAAAAACTATAAATAATTATTTCAAAAAGGTGTTTCATGTACAGAAATGTGTAAATGTAAAAAAATTAGCACAGAATTTATTGAATTGAATTTGAAGAGTTCCCACTTAGATATGCTAGGGAGAGAACCCTGAGCTTGAAGATATTTGAGCCCAGGGCTCCCGCCCGGTCAATAAGCATATCAGGAGATCCGAGATCAGGTCCCCCTTTAGAAAAGGGAGGAAAAGAGGGAGATGGGGTGCAAGGGGGATTCTTCCAAAACGAAGATAGAGCAGTAGGGAGAAAATGATCCATTTAAAGTAAACTAGGATTACTCTGATTGGACTATTACTGAATACAGATGAGCGGCCAGTCATGCTCAATCATATCACATGGTCCTCTCGAAATTAGTTTATAAAACTTCACTTATTGAATGGGATTAGTAGGTGAACCCTTTCATTTTTGAGGGGATCCCAAATAAGAAATACATTGATCAAAAAAAGAGTACAACACATCAAAACAAACCAACTAACCAACCAGCCAACCATTCAGCCAACCAACCAACCAACCAACCAACCAACCAACCAACCAACCAACCATTCAGCCAACCATTCAGCCAACCAACCAACCAACCAACCAACCAACCAACCAACCAACCATTCAGCCAACCAACCAACCAACCAGTCATCCAACCAACCAACCAACCAACCAACCAACCAACCAACCAACCAACCAACCAACCAACCAGCCAACCAACCAACCAACCAGTCATCCAACCAACCAACCAACCAACCAACCAACCAACCAACCAACCAACCAGCCAACCAACCAGCCAACCAACCAACCAGCCAACCATTCAGCCAACCAACCAGCCAACCAACCAGCCAACCAACCAGCCAACCAACCAGCCAACCAACCAGCCAACCAACCAACCAGCCAACCATTCAGCCAACCAACCAACCAACCAACCAGTCATCCAACCAACCAACCAACCAACCAACCAACCAACCAACCAACCAACCAACCAACCAACCAACCAACCAACCAACCAACCAACCAACCAACCAACCAACCAACCAACCAACCAACCAACCAACCAACCAACCAACCAACCAACCAACCAACCAACCAACCAACCAACCAACCAACCAACCAACCAACCAACCAACCAACCAACCAACTCAAACAACCGCTGACTTCACCTTAACCACCACCCACAGTCTAAAGCAGTGATGTCCAAACTCAGTCCTGTAGGTCCGGTGTCCTGGAAAGTTTAGCTCCAACCCTAATCAAACACACGTGAACCAGCTAATCAAGCTCTTAGTAGACATACTAAAAACTTCCTGCAGGTGTGTTAAAGCAAGTTGGAGCTAAACTCATCAGGACACCGGCCCTCCAAGACCAATTTTGGCTGGTCTAAAGCTTCTTAAGCAAATGAAAACAGATACTTACAAAATGCAAACAGTTTGATATAGACGTATTTAACAAACATTCAAATTGGAACCAAAATTAAAAGCATTTACAAAGTAAATAAAAGAAACTAAATTAGTCCTGAAAAGACTAACGAATAATAGTGCGAAGCTGTCTGGAGTGACAGCATGGCACATGTGCGGTAATTGAATGTTAGAGTGTTTAGCTACTGTGACAAAAGACTCAGCCCTGTGTGTGTGAATGTGAGGTGTATTTATAGTCCTGGGAGTCAGTTCATCATGAGCTTCCAGCTGTGTGTGAGTAATCAGAGGGAATCAGGAACTGGTGTGTGTGAGATGCATGATAGTATTTGTAGTCCAGTTCAGTGACAGATGTGTCATTATTGATGACATCAATAATAATCAATTTATCAGTAACCTTTATCAATAACATATTCATGATAAACAGTTTTGAAGAGGTGGGTTTTTTGAAGTAAATAATGTCCAGATGTTTACTCATGGAATTGTCCCTTTAATATTTAAAGGCGACTGCAAGTGCTCATGCAAAGCATTCCAGGCAGGTTATTGCAGTTATGCTTTATGGTCACTTGACTGTGTGTCATGCCTAACAACGACCTTTAGATATATCTATATTCATAATAACGCATGCAAACACAGTGACTCACTGCTCAAATAGACTCTTGCTCTTGTATGTTAATGTTTATCTGTGCCGCAGGTTTTAATGGTTAAAGATTTAAGTAGCAGTTCAAAGGTTCAGTTCCAAGTCAGCGCAATGCAAACATGAAGGATCAACACCCTGTGGCCCTATTCCTGTCCTTGTATCACCTTCAGTGTTTTTTTTTCATCCAGACAAGCAGACTATAATAATAATAATAATAATAATAATAATAATAATAGTAAAAATAATAATAATAATATAATAATAATAATAATAATAATAATAATAATTATTATTATTATTATTGTTATTATTATTATTATTATTATTATTATTATAACATTAATAATAATAATAATAAATAATAATAATAACAACAATAATAATAAATAATAATAACAACATCAACAACACTAATAACAAATAATAATAATAATAACAATAATAATAATAATAATAATAATAATAAAATAACAACAACAATAATAATAATAATAATAATTAATAATAAAAATAATAAATAATATTAATAATATTATATTATAATATTAAATAATATTAATAAATAAAATTAATAATAATAATAATGATAAATTTAATAAAATTAATAATAATTAATAATATTAACAACAACAACAACAACAACAAAAATAAATAAATAAATAAATAATAATTGCATTTTATAATTGCATTAAATAATACAATTTCCAAAATACCATTATTGTCTAACTATGTTATATTACTTAAAACATTCAACATTAACTTAAAACATTTCCAGTATTTAGTTGAAGATGCTGTTGTGTAATTGCACTTTTGGTAACGAATCGTCAGCTGAATGACTAAAAGTAAAATGTTTAAATCAGTATGATCATAACACAAATTGAAAAAGAAATCATTATTCCTTCATTTACTTTATTTTTGGCTTAGTCCCTTTATTGATGAGGGGTCACCACAGCGGAATGAACCGCCAACTAATCCAGCATATGTATTATGCAGCGAATGCCTTTCCAGCTGCAACCCATCACCGGGAAACACCCATACACTCTCAGTCACACACACACATTACGGTCAAGTTAGCGTATTCAACTCCCCTATAGCACATTTGTTTGAACTGTGTGGAAAACCGGAGCACTCGGAGGAAACCCACACCAGCATGGAGAAAACATGCAAACTCCACACAGAAATGCCAACTGACCCAGCCGAGGCATCTTCATTATATCATAATAAATATGATTAACGCAACAACATCGCATATACTGTATTCCCAGTATCACGCAGCGCTAGTTTCATCACACAGATACAGTAGGCAGTAGGAGGTTTGTTTAGTGAACTGGAAAGGGTGTTGTCCGGCACACACACTGATAATCTTCAGCATGCTTGTAAAATCCATGAGTGCTTCCGATAGGATTAGATTTGGAGGTCTGTGTGTGTTGCCTTGAGAAAAACAGACTCACTGGCCACAATCCTCAGACTTCCTGTGCTGTAATAACAGTGTGATATAGCGGTTTGATAATGTCTCCGAGGTCTGAAGGCAGAGATAGAGTCGCTCTCTTATAAAAAACACAGTTTCATTGCCGACTGCGGCCGAATCAGGCCTCTAAATGAAAAATTAACCAAGCCTCTGGCAGCCGAAATGAAGCTCGTTTTTTAGCTGACCAGTTTTGAACAAACATACTGTAATGTGCTGACGTGCCTTTGTTTATTATTTCTTATATGAGTAACTAACTTACTTAAGTGGGTTACATGATAACTACACTGTAAACATGAACAGCTTCCGTATTTCATGTACGGTTGTGAATTGCATTATTGCATGTTGATCTCTGCTCTGTCCACTTTTGATGTTGAAAATTCAACTCTACAGTTTAACAAAGCGACTTTTATTGACATTTTATTAGTTTGAAAAAATATAATGTATGAGAAATAATAATATCTAGAGAGATAAGTCTGTAAAATAACAGAAAATGTGCTGGTGCTTATTCAAGTCACTTTTCAAGGTTAAAAGACATTGGAAGAAAGATCAAGATCTCGTAATGCAGTTCAACAGCAGAAATACATGGGAAAAAAGTAACAAAGTAGAGTGCTAAGTTACAAAGTATTGTACTAATTGATTCACTTTTAGGGTTAGCGTACTAGGCTATTTGGTTGTGTACTAATTGATTCACTTTTAGTGTTAGGGTACTAGGCTACTAGTTCATGTACTAATTGATTTCACTTTTAGGGTTAGGGTACTAGGCCATTTGGTTGTGTTCTAATTGATTCACTTTTAGAGTTAGGGTACTAGGCTACTAGGTTGTGTACAGACTGATTTACTTTTAGGGCTCGGTTTAGAGCACTGGGTGCTAGGGTACTAGGTTGTGTACTAATCAATTAACTTTAAAGGTCATAGTACTAGGCTACTAGATTGTGTACTAATTGATTCACTTTTAGGGTTAAAGTTAGAGTACTAGGTGCTAGGGTATTAGGTTGTGTAGTAATTGATTCACTTTTAGGGTTAGAGTACAAGGCTACTAGGTCATGTAGTAATTGATTCACGTTTAGGGTTAGGGTACTATCTACTAGGTCATGTAGTAATTGATTCACGTTTAGGGTTAGGGTACTAGGCTACTAGGTCGTGTAGTAATTGATTCACTTTTAGGGTTAGGGTACTAGGCTACTAGGTCGTGTAGTAATTGATTCACTTTTAGGGTTAGGGTACTAGGCTACTAGGTCATGTAGTAATTGATTCACTTTTAGGGTTAGGGTACGAGGCTACTAGGTCATGTAGTAATTGATTCACGTTTAGGGTTAAGGTACTAGGCTACTAGGTCATGTAGTAATTGATTCACTTTTAGGGTTAGGGTACTAGGCTACTAGGTCATGTAGTAATTGATTCACTTTTAGGGTTAGGGTACTAGGCTACTAGGTCATGTAGTAATTGATTCACTTTTAGGGTTAGGGTACTATCTACTAGGTCATGTAGTAATTGATTCACTTTTAGGGTTAGGGTACTAGGCTACTAGGTCATGTAGTAATTGATTCACTTTTAGGGTTAAGGTACTAGGCTACTAGGTCATGTAGTAATTGATTCACTTTTAGGGTTAGGGTACTATCTACTAGGTCATGTAGTAATTGATTCACTTTTAGGGTTAGGGTACTAGGCTACTAGGTCATGTACAGACTGATTTACATTTAGGGCTAGGTGTAGAGTACTAGGTGCTAGGATACTAGGTTGTGTACTAATTGATTCAGTTTTAGGGCTAGGTTTAGAGTACTAAGTGCTAGGGTACTAGGTAGTGAACTAATTTATTCAGTTTTTACTTTGTAAGATTATATTTGTAACTGAACATCTGGTTCATATCCAGACTGCTTTGGTCCACATTTTAGTGCAAAGTTTACTTTTATATGTCACTAATTATTGGGAAACATGGTCCAGTTATTATTTATGTTGTTTACAAATGTATACTTGTTAGTGTTTCTACTTGTCGGAACTATGTCGGTTCACTTATTAGTTTGCAAGTGTGTACTTTGTGTACAGTTCAGAAGCTATTGGGAATAAATTGCTGCACTGTTTATATTTGATGATCAGATGACCACTATTTCTGCAATTATTGGAACTATTTGGTGCACATTGTGGTGGTGTACTAGACATATACTTGACAGTTTAGTTAATTTTAAACAGCCACATATAATTATTTATTATATTATTATAAATAACTATTATTACAGTAGCTTGTACTTGACTTTTTTGTACTTGAGTAATATTGTATGTTTCTTCTTACGGGTGTGTTTACACTTTAACCTCTATATGAGTCTTAAACTTTTGTATATATATTTGTGTGTGCACTTTTGTGTGTGTGTGTGTGTGTGTGTGTGTAGCAGACGCTCGTGTCTGTCAGTCGCTGGTTTAACGTTATCCTTATTTAACTGTGTGCTGTAAGCAGATCCGCCTGTGTAACACACACCAGGTGAGTTTAATCTGTGCGTGCGTATGTGTGTGTGTGTGTGAGGAAGATCAGTTTCAGCTCTTTGTTACGAGCCTCAACAGCCGGATCGGGTTGAAACCCTGTCATTTAATCACTGAGAGCGAGAGGAAAGCGCTGCGCGATGGACAGACGCGAGCCTCTCTACCTGTGATGTTAATTGTTTTCCAATGGTTAATTAATGCCAACAGTCTTGAGGAAGATTCAGATGTTTTACACCTGCAGCGCTCACACATGGGTCTCATTTACACCTGCTGGAGCGCGCGCTAGAGAGGGAGTGTGTGAGGATGTGGATGTGTTCTCGTCCTGCTCGTTGTTTTTTTTTTTTTGCGATTGAGAGAGTTTAATTGAGTCGAAGCATCTGCTCTCACTATAGAGACCACAAATCACTGTCTGTCTGTCTGTCTGTCTGTCTCTCCACACAGTTGAATGTACAGTATAAGTGCATAGTGCATGTAGTAAATGATTCACTTTTAGGGTTAGGGTACTAGACTACTAGGTCATGTACAGACTGATTTACATTTAGGGCTAGGTTTAGAGTACTAGGTGCTTGGAAACTAGGTTGTGTACTAATTGATTCCGTTTTAGGTTTAGAGTACTTAGTGCTAGGGTACTAGGTAGTGAACTAATTTATTCAGTTTTTACTTTACAAGATTATATTTGTAACTGAACATCTGGTTCATATCCAGACTGCTTTGGTCCACATTTTAGTGCAAAATTTACTTTTATATGTCACTAATTATTGGGAAACATGGTCCAGTTGTTATTTATGTTGTTTACAAATGTATACTTGTTAGTGTTTCTACTTGTCGGAACTATGTCGGTTCACTTATTAGTTTGCAAGTGTGTACTTTGTGTACAGTTCAGAATCTATTGGGATTAAATTGCTGCACTGTTTAGATTTGATACAGATGACTGTACTATTGCTCCGTCTGTCTGTCTCTCCACACAGTTGAATGTACAGTATAAGTGCATAATGTACACTGTCTGTCATTTTAGACACAACCTCTGTCTGTCTGAGTCTCTCTCTCTCTCTCTCTCTCTCTCTCTCTCTCTCTCTCTCTCTCTCTCTCTCTCTCTCTCTCTCTCTCTCTCTCTCAGTTGTGTCTCCATAGAGTTTCCATAGCTGTAGCTTTTGTTTCAGATCAATTAGCCTAGATCTTGTAAACAAGGATCAGATCACCTTAATGGGATTAACACACACACTCATACGAGAACGCACAATGAGATTAAATGGTGAAAGCTTTTGTTTTCTCTGGTTTTAAAGGATTGTCCCATCACAGTTTGAACAAATTATATTTACCATTTAGATCAGGGGTGTCCAAACTCAGTCCTGGAGGGCCGGTGTCCTGGAGAGTTCACATCCAACTTGCTTCAACACAGTTGTTTCTACACTCTCAGAAATAAAGGCACTGGAGCTGTCACTGGAGCAGTATACCTTTTCAAAAGATACATATTAGTACTCATAGAGTCCACACTGAAAAAAATTATTCAAAGATGATTCCTTGGATTTACTAATTTTATTTACGTTAAGGGGTTGTAAACAATTTATTTGTGTTGAATTTAAACAAACAAATTAAGTTGAACATTATTGAACTTAGTTTGTTTATTTAAAATAAACACAAATAATTTGTTTGCAACAGCTCTGCATGCAACACTTTTTTCAGTGCACAGTAGTATCTCAAAGGTGCATATTAGTGCTCAGATGTAACTGAAAAGTACCTTTGAGGTGCCATTATAGGGCGTACTCACACTATGCCATACGTACCGTGCCCAGGCCCGTTTCCCGGATCGTTTGAGAAGTGTGAGTGCGCTGAATCGGGCTCAAGCATGGTTTACTTGGCCGGCCCTGGCCAGGTTGGAAGAGGTGTGCCTGAGCGCGGTTCACTTGGGCTTTGTGTGTGAGTGCAAAACGCGCCAAAGCCCAAAACTGAAAGCGAGACGTGACTTTTAAGGGACTGTTTCATATGGATTTATTAATAATTCTTATTGTTCAGTGAACTCAAACTGCCGTAGCTTCTTAAATACGCAAACCCCTCACTGCACCACAACTGCGCGCCTTCAGCAGACCTCCTCATTCCTGCAGCACGAGGGCTTTATGATTGTTTATGAGCGCCAAAAGTGGCGGATCTGTTCGGTGAAATATTTGACTGCGTGTCACCGCATATCAAACAACTAAAAATAATACAAAACCATATACTGTAACTAAGGGCCTACTCACACTATGCCATCCGTACCATGCCCAGGCCCGTTTCTCGGATCGTTTGAGAAGCGTGAGTGCGCTGAATCGGGCTCAAGCATGATTCACTTGGCCGGCCCTGGCCCGGTTGGAAGAGGTGTGCCTGAGCCTGGTTCACTTGGGCTTTGGCGCGGTACGCTTGTGTGTGAGTGCAAAACGCGCCACAGCCCAAAACTGAAAGCGAGACGTGACTTTTAAGGGGCTGTTTCATATGGATTTATTAATCATTCTTACAGTTCAGTGAACGCAAACTGCCGTAGTTTATTAAAGACGCAAACTCCTCACTGCACGACAGCTGAGCACCATCAGCAGACCTCCTCATTCCTGCAGCACGAGAGCTTTATGATTGTTTATGAGCGCCAAAAGTGGCGGATCTGTTCGGCGAAATATCTGAGTGCGTGTCCCCGCATCCCTAAGGACTGTTTGGCGAAATATTTGACGGCATATCAAACGACTGAAACGATATCACTAGAGAAATCTCCACTGTGCTGCTGAGTGAGAGAGCGCTTCTCACTGAACAGCGCAGCAGCGATGACGTAAGCGTGCTGAAGCCCGTTTGTGGTGTGAGCGCGGGCCGTCGGGGGAGACGGGAGGAGGGACAAGCGTGCTTTGGCCCGGTTCGAGGCAACTGTACCTAGTGTGAGTACGGCCATAGACCCTTCAAGTACGAATATTTACCTTTTAAAAAGGTAATGCCTCAGTGACAGCTCCTGTACCTTTATTTCTGAGAGTGTAGTACAGGGATGTCCACACTCGGTCCTGAAGGGCCAGTGTCCTGGAGAGTTAAGCTCCAACCCTAATCAAACACACCTAAACCAGCTAATCAACCTCTTACTAGGTATACTAGAAACTTCCAGGCAGGTGTGTTAAAGCAAGTTGGAGCTAAGATCAGCAGGATACCGGCCCTCCAGGACAGAGTTTGAGAGGGGTCTGGCTGCAGTCCTGGTGCAGTGCAATCTGGGCTGCATCCAATGCTTATTAATGGGCTCACCTAACCCCACCCCTAACCCTACCCGTCACAGTGACGTCACTCGCTCCATTTAAGTGCATTGTGTCTGACATTGCATCGCTGAGTAATCTAATCTCTATAGTAATATAATCGCTAATCTCTCCTGGACATCGGCCCTCTAGGACTGAGTTTGGACACCCCTCATTTAGATGCCACTATAATGACGCGGTGGCTCAGTAGTTAGCACCGTCACCTCACAGCAAGAAGTTTGCTGGTTCGAGTCCCTTCTGGGACAGTTGGCATTTCTGTGTGGAGTTTGCATGCTCTCCATGTGCTCTTCTGGGTGTTCTGGTTTCCCCCACAGTCCAAACACATGCGCTATAGGGGAATTGATGAACTTAGTTAGCCGTAGTATATGAGTGTGAATGAGTGTGTATGGGTGTTTCCTAGTACTGGGTTGTGGCTGAAAAGGCTTCTACTGAGTAAAACATACGCTGAAATAGTTGGCGGTTCATTCCGCTGTGACAACCGCTGATGAATAAAGGGACCGAGCTGAAGGAAATTTAATGAATGCTACCATAAGTTTCATAGTTCTTTTACATAGATATTTACTTAGGTCTCTCTACAATACATTCTGTGTTTCTTCTTTGCTTTCCAAATGCTAGACTTGGAAACACATTGAATTAAAAGGTGAGTGCACAACAAATTTATTTACTTATTTAAATATGTATGGAATAACTGATGATTATTGGATGAAAATAAACTTACAGCTCTGCATTTCAGGCATTTGTCAGGGTTTTGTCCTCAAACCGCTGCTGTCTAGTGTCTAGTTTCTTCCAAATCTCCTCCAAGCCCCTGTTGTGTGTGGATGTGATTTCTGTCTGTTGTAGCTGTGAAATAACTCTAAACATTCAGTGTAGCGATATGGAGCTGTAAAGAGTAAAAGTAAAGTAAAGAGAAAGTAAATAGGCTGAATGGAGGAGGCTCGTTCTTTATCCTCACGCTGCAGATGCAGTTTATACACACAAAGTCACCATGTAAATAGCGAATACACCATGGAACAACACAACTGACTCTTTAAGCGAATGAGAGACGAGACTCTGATTGGTTTAGTGCAGGTTATGCTCAAACACACACCCAAAACTCATTAAGAGAATAAGCACAACCCAGTTAGACCACGCACTTTAGACTTTGTGCCTAGATCATTAAAATAGAGCCCTACGTCTCCCTTCGTTGGTACCAGAAGGCACCAAAATAGCTGTATACATGTGGACATGGCCTTAGTTTCCAAAGCATTCTTCAAAATCTCCTCTTTTGTGTTTGAGAGATGACAGAAATTCATACAGGTTGCGAATGACACGAGGGAGTAAAATGTTGATCCTGGGCTTAACTATTCCTGTACGAGATCTCTCTCAAACTGTCGTCAGATTTGCCAGGATCATTAAGTGTGTAATCAGGAGTCTGTCAGATTCTGCTCTACATAAACACTGAGCTGATGTGTGTGTGTGTGTGTGTGTCTTTGTTTATTGGTGACTGAGAGCTATCTGATGAGTGTTGAGCGGGCAGCAGTGTGTGTGTGTGTGTGTGTGTGTGTATGTGTTGATGATGACAGACTGTCAGAGCGGCAGATGAAGCTGTTGTCTGGCCTGTTTCTCCTCAAGCGCTCTTCATAATAAAGAGATTATATTTGCATGGCAAATCAACCTGAGAGAGACTCACCGTGTCTTTGGCAGGTGCTGTGTGTGTGTGTGTGGGTGTGTACTTAAGTGTGTGTATCTGTCTATGTGTGTGTGTCCGTATCAGCGAGTGAGTGAGTGTGTGTAATTAAGTGTGCGTTTGTACTTTAGCGTGTGCACCTGTCTATGTATCTGTGTGTATGTGTGTGTGTGTGAGTGTGTTTGGTTGCAGTTAGACCCACATCATGTGAGATGTAAAACCTCAAACCATCTCATTCATTTGAAGCGACCTGTATAAACGACTCTTCCCCGGCCGATTTGTTCTTACCGCATCACTAATGAGCTGAACGACCAACATTTAAACGCCACTGTGCTTAGCCAATGTTCAGCTGTGTGAAAAACAAGTGCACTTAATTCTATTGAAGTGGCACTCATATGGGGTCATATATTAAAATATACTGTATAGATATATATAATATTTAATAAATATAAATAAAAAAATAATCCTGATTTTGATAATAATATAAGAACATGCACCTTTTGTGAAACTTCATTATAGGTACAATGATTATTATGAAAAGCACTTTACAAATAAGCTTGAATTGAGTTGAATTTAATTGTTTCACAGTACTGGGTTGTGTCTGGAAGGACATCTGCTGCCTAAAACATATGCTGGAATAATTGGGGGTTCATTCCATTGTGGCAACCCCTGACAAATAACGGACTAAGCCCAAGGAGTATGAATGAATTGAATCAAATTGAATGAAATTGAATTAAATCGAACCAAATCAGATTAAATGGAATGGAATTGAATAAACCGATTGGAATGGAATTGAATTAACTCTAATTGATTGGAATGGAATTAAATCCAATGGAATGGAATCAAATCAGATGGAATAGAAATAGAATGAAATTAAATGGAATTAAATTAATTCAAATGGAGTGGAATCTGATCGAAATGAATGGAATCAAATCGAATCCAATTTAATCGATTTGAATTGAAAGTAATCAAATTTAATCAAATGGAATGGAATGGAAGCAAATGCAATAGAAGGAAATAGAATGGAATGGAATCAAATGGAATCTAATCAATTCTGTTCTACTGGAATGGAATGGAATCAAATCAAATCCAAAGGAATGGAATCGAATGGATTCTAATCAATTATACTTTACTGGAATGGAACAGAATCAAATGTAATTGAATTGAATCAATTGGAATGGAATTGAACAGAGTCAAAATGAATAATAAAAATGTGTTGGCAGATAAAATAAAAAGTGCACTTTGTAATACATGTCAAAATTTTTACAATTTTAAATTAGAGTTTAAATTAAACATTAAATGTTAGATTTATTTGACCATGCTTTAAAGAAGTTGACTCAATTCGAATAGAATCAAATCAAATCCAACGGAGTGGATTCTAATCAATTCTACTCTACTGGAATGGAATAGAATCAAATGTAATGGAATGTAATGGAATGTAATGTAATGGAATAGAATCAAACTGAATTGAATCAAATGAAATGGAATCAAGTTAAATCCAAACGAATGGAATCGAATGGATTCTTATCAATGGAACCACCAACTATTTCAGCATATGTTTTACAAAGCGGATGCCCCTCCAGCTGCAACCCAGTACTACAAAACACCTATACACAGTCATTCACATTCACATTCACATTCACACTCATACACTATGGCCAAGTTATTTATTAACTTTGGCCAAGTTAGTTCATCAGTTCCCCTATAACGCATGTGTTTGTACTGCGGGGAAAACCGCAGCACCAGCAACCAGTGTGACAACACTGAGCCACTGAAACAGGTTTAATGCATTATATTATTTTAAGTCTGTCTAAAAAAATCTGCATTTACTTCCTTATATATATATATGTATATATATATATATATATATATATATATATATATATATATATATATATATATATATATATATATATATATATATATATATATATATATATATATATGGTTAACTTATTTTCAGCAGATGTGCTCTGAGACCACTAAGCTAATCTTTTCTGCACATTAAACCGGAGTGTAAGTTGTTACAAGAATAAAATCCGCTGTAATGCCTCATTGCAAATGTCATATTTGATGTAAATGTTTAGAAGTGCGCGGCAGACGAGTTGACTCAGACAAACCATCAGCTATTTGAAATGTTATTGTGCTGAAGATTGCTGACCCGTTTGTGTCTGAAACGCTAAGTGTGTTCTCCTCGACTACTGCAGCACACATCATCTAACCTTTAAGAGTTATTTTAAAATGTGCACTTTGAGGATGAGAGATAAATGTTTTCTGCTGTTGTGCTAAACTTTGACCGCTCTCTGTTTAACCAGACGCAGTGTTTAGCATGGAGCGCGAATACGGCTCTGTCTGGTTGTTAACATGTCTAGTAAAATAGTATGACTGGCTGGTGTGTGTGTGTGTGTGACGTGTGGTTTAATGAGCTGTCAACATGAGCTTGGATTCGATGCTGGACACAGGACTGGGTTGAGTTTAATTGGGTTGATTTTACTCGAGAAGTTGAGAAACTCACTCCCACTGCGGACGCTCAGAGCTTTATAAGGGGCAGTTTTTTGGTGTGTGTGTGTGTTTTTAACCTTAGAGGAAAGTTTTTACTCTTACACTTCCGACCTGTGTGGCTTTCAGATGTGAAACGTGGGGAGGAGGAGATTTCAGCTGCTTCTGTGCTGGTTTTAGTCCGGGAAAAGTTGATGATTCGTGCTGTTGAGAACAGCTGAAAAACGACTTTTAAAGTCAGCTGTGTGTGTGTGTTACTAGAGTTGTGCCGATAGATGATGCCTTCGTCCATCGCCGATGGCCGACAAACTTCACGATGCTGAGCTGGCATCGCGATCCCACATTTATATTGATATATTATTATTTGCATGTCATCTTTATAACAATAAGGGTCTTTTCATGAGATCCCTACTAAAAAAAAAACTGCTTAAGCCAGCCTAGGCTGGTTGGCTGGTTTTAGCTGGTCGACGAGGCTGGTTTTAGAGGGGTTTTGGCCATTTCCAGGCTGGTTTCCAGCCATTTTCTGCCTGTTCTTAGCTAGTCAGGCTGGGAGATGACCAGCTAAAACCAGCTTAACCAGCCTAGCCAGGCTGGAAGCCCAGCCAATACCAGCTATATCCAGCTTAAACCAGGCTGGTCAAGCTGGTTTTAGCTGGTTTTGACACCAACGACCCCCACCCCCCACCTACGACAACGATGGCATCGTCCATTGCGATGTTTCCAACCCAAGCTCATTCTGAAAACGTAGTCCCGCCGACGTTTCTGGAGACAGAGGAATACGTCCCGGGAGGTACGTACGGCTGCATTAATTTTTTTCAACCGAAAGCTGCGGGGCGGTGTGACGCTGTTCCCTTTTGTGCTTGCCGTCCGGCCGGCCAACTGCTTACCTCCTTGTGGAGGGCTTCCCCACTGCAACCCGTTTGTCCACTCAGCTCACCGTGTTCGTCAGCAGGCTCGAGATGCAGAGAGGAATTGACCACGGCGACCGGTTTCGAGTCCGGGGAAGAGCGGTTCCAGCAATCAGGTAAGACGAAAACAGAATCCCAAAAATTAAGTGAACGAGTTTCGTAACAGGGTGAGAACGCGGTGAAATCCGAAAACGCGGTAGAAAAAATTGGTTAAATTCAGGGAAGGAGGAGGGCGGGTCAGCCGAATGGCTGGTCGCGCAGTCAATCATCCGGTCAGTCGGACAGCGGCCTCTGGTGGGTTCACGCAAGAACAGCGCGGGCGCGAACTGCACTCGCAAGAGTTGTTTGAGATGCGAAAAAGCGCACAACAGCGACCTCTCGCAGATTCGCAAAAACAAAAACTGCAGCCGTACGTACCCGCCGGGACGTATTCCGCGGTCTCCAGAAACGTCCGCAGGACTACGTTTCCACAATGAGCCTGGGTTGGATGTTTCACAATAGACATCGTACGATGCCAAATTGGTCAACATCGCCCCACCCTATGTGTTACCTTGTGTGTGTGGTTTAACCAGGATAAGATGAAGACTATTCTGTTCTAAGAAAAAACTGAATAATAAAACTGATCTCAAAATAGCTTTCAGCATGTTTCTAGATGTGCACTGGTTGATGTCATTTCTGAAAACTCCTCAAAACTCCAGAAAAGGCAACAGATAATAGGACAAGGAGGAGAGGCGCACTTCAAAAGGAGTTATTTCACCTGCATATACGACAAACAAACACACACACACACACACACACACACACACACACACACACACACACACACACACACACTCACACACACACACCAGCACAAATATCTCAGCGGCAGAATATCTCTTCCGTGTGTGTGTGTGTGTGTTTTATCTGTCCTCTCTCCGTCTGCGCTTTGATGGTCTGCAGGGAACGCGGCCCTCAGCCTCAATAACTTCTCCTGCATTCACATTCAAAGCGATCTGCGGCTCCCTCTCAAAGCACAGCCTTTTTTATTGAGTAATATTTTCATCTTTTCATCTACGGGAAGATTGTAAATCGCACGGCTTCAGAGTGAGAGGAGAGAGAGAGAGAGAGAGAGAGACGGGCAACAGCGCATAAACCCTCAATGCATAATAAGAGACGCAGGAACGCTCATAAACTTATAAACAACTTTTTTTCTGCGTGTGTGTGCGTGCGTGCATGTGTGTGTGTGTGTGTTTGTAAAAACTTGAAATGGCCAGGGCCGTTTTTCAAAAACTGATGACAGTCATGCATAAATTATGCAAAGATTTGTCCTTGTGCCAAAGTAACACATCTATGGAATAATGATCAAACTGATGTTGGTGGACCGGAAGAGACTGAAGCGGTATCCCAGCATGCTTCGCTCTCGATGGAAAGGCTAACAAAGTTGACTGATTTTATTTTTATCATAAAATCAAAAATAAATGCTGGCTTATCTCTGCCTAATTTGGTGTGTAAATTAATTAATTAATTCATTTTCTTGTCGGCTTAGTCCTTTTATTAATTCGGGGTCGCCACAGTGGAATGAACCGCCAACTTATCCAGCATGTTTTTACGCAGCGGATGCCATTCTAGCTGCAACCCATCTCTGGGAAACATCTACACATACTCATTCACACACACACACATACACTACGGACAATTTAGCCTACACAATTCACCTGTACCGCATGTGTTTGGACTGTGGGGGAAACCGGAGCACCCGGAGGAAACCCACGCGAAGGTTGGGAGAACATGCAAACTCCACACAGAAACGCCAACTGAGCCGAGGCTCGAATCAGCAACCCAGTGACCTTCTTGCTGTGAGGCGACAGCACTACCTACTGCCCCACTGCATCGCCTGGTGTGTAAATCATTAATTAAATTAACCAATGGGTCATTTTCTTAACTAGTCTATAGCACCAGATTTAACCCAATATTTATGCTTGTCAGTATTTTACCCATTCATTTATTCATTTTCTTACCAGCTTTATTAATCTGGCGGAATGAACCGCCAACTATTCCAGCATGTTTTACACAGCGGATGCCCTCCGTGCTGCAACCCAGTACTGGGGAACACCAATACACATTCATTCACACACACACTCGTACACTACAGCCAATGTAGTTCATCTATTCCCCTATAGCGCATGTGTTTGGACTGTGGGGGAGACCAGAGCACCCGGATGCCCTTCCAGCTGCAACCCATCACTGGGAAACATCCATACAAACTCATTAACATACTTACACTACGGACAATTTAGCCTACTCAATTGTGCTTGTGGGGGAAACCGGAGCACCCGTAGGAAACTCACGCCAACACGAGGAAAACATGCAAACTCCACACAGAAATGCCAACTGATGCAGCCGAGGCTCGAACCAGAGACTTTCTTGCTGTGAGGTGACTGTGATACCCATTGCGCCATCAATTCGCCCCAATATTTTACCCAATTTGGGTTAAAATGCTCAAAAAAACGACATTTTCTAGCAATTCAAACTAATTGTGCAATAGTTCTGCATGATTACCAGATAGGGAAGTGTGTGCTTGTTTTAGTTTGGGTTGTACTGTGTTTGGGTCAACATCTGCTAATATCTAACATATTTAAAAGTAAATATAATTAAAATAAATAATTATATTTTAAAGTGCTTATCAACACAGTAAAGTTTAATACAACTTTTATTTATAACACATTTATAACACACACTCACACACACACTCCTATGCTGCGTTCACACCAGACGCTGAATGCGCCAAGCTTGAGTAACTTACATGTTAAGTCAATGCAAACGCGCGAATAGCGTGATACGCGCAAATAACGTTGCGCGAATGACGCGAATTGCGCGAATGGCATGGCGCGAATTGAACGTTTTGCACGTTTGACACGCTTAACGAGTGTTTTGCGCAAATCTCTCGAGTTTGAAAATCTGAACTTTAGCGGACATTCGCGCCGCGTTAACCAATCAGAAGCTTGCTCTTGTGGGGGCGTGATTGTGACGTAGAACCTGTTGATGGTGTCCTGGGGGAAATCCTCCAGGCGACACCGACAACAGTTCATCAAACTGGGCTTGGCTCAGTCAGAAGCACCGCTGAAAGCCTCCGTGATCCAGGTTCAGTTTCTGGAGGAGTTTATGAGCTCACACAGCTGGATGCACCTCTGAAAGCATGTAGTGGACTCAGACACAGTCCTAAACGTATCGACGCTGTTTTTCAGCCTTCATAAAGCACATAAACACTGTTATTTTCTTCATTAAATCCATGTTAGCCTTTTAGCAACGAAGCTACAGTCACCGGGCAGACAGAAGCCCTTCCCATCACGCGAATCCGCGTCTGTTCTGAAGTGAATTTGAAACACGAATGAAGCGAGTAACCTCATATGTTCACGTGGCAATTTACGCGCGAATAGTGCGATTTATCCGTGTCTGGTGTGAACACAGCATTATGCAGCGTTCACACCAGATGCGGAAGAACCATCAAGCGTGAATGATTTACACAACGCAATCTCACAGCATTTCGTTACTTTGTGAATTAACGGCTAATTCGTATGAATTCGTACAATCTAATTCG
>NC_141027.1:79402500-79405000 GCF_052040795.2 Danio rerio
TGATTGATTGATTGATTGATTGATTGATTGATTGATTGATTGATTTGATTGACTCACTGATTGGTTGGTTGGTTGGTTGGTTGGTTGATTTGTATGATTGGTTGAGTTGATTGGTTGATTGGTTGGTTGGTTGGCTGAATGGTTGGCTGGTTGGTTAGTTGGATGGTTGGTTGGTTGGTTGAGTTGGTTGAGTCGGATGGTTGGCTGGTTGGCTGGTTGGTTGGATGATTGGTTGGTTGGTTGGCTGAATGGTTAGCTGGTTGGTTGAGTTGGATGGTTGGTTGGTTGGTTGGTTGAGTTGGTTGAGTTGGATGGTTGGTTGGTTGGCTGGTTGGTTGGATAATTGGTTGGTTGGTTGGCTGAAGGGTTGGCTGGTTGGTTGGTTGGTTGGTTGGTTGGTTGGTTGGTTGAGTTGGATGGTTGGTTGAGTTGGTCGGTTGGTTGGTTGGTTGGTCAGTTGGTTGGTCAGTTGGTTGGATGATTGTTTTTTTGATTGGTTGCATTGTTGGTTGGTTGGTTGGTTAGATAGTTGGTTACTTGGATGGTTGGTTGGTTGGTTGGTTGGTTAGTTGGATGATTGGTTGGCTGTTTGGTTGGTTATTTGGGTGATTGGTTGGTTAGTTGGATGGTTTGTATGGTTGTTTGGCTGATTTGTATGGTAGGTTGGTGGTTGTGTTGGATAGTTGGTTGGTTGGTTGGTTGGATGATTGGTTTGTTGGATGGTTGGTTGGTTGATTGGTTGGTTGGATGATTGGTTTGTTGGATGGTTGGTTGGTTGATTGGTTGGTTGGATGATTGGTTTGTTGGATGGTTGGTTGGTTGATTGGTTGGTTGGATGATTGGTTTGTTGGATGGTTGGTTGGTTGATTGGTTGGTTGGTTGAATTATTTAATGATTGATTGATTCGTTGATTCATTTAGTGATTCAGTCATTGTGTGACGATATTCCTTTCTGCTTGATTTACTAACAATGTAACCATCCCAAAAATTACAATTTTGAAAAAAAAAAAACTTTTTATTGGTTTATAATTGTTTTACACAAAATAAACCATTTTCAGTTATCATTGCTAGACCAATCAGATGAACCAGTAAATACGCCTGTTCATCCTACCTTCCTTATCTTAGTTTTTGAAGAAACCCCCCATCCACCCCATCCACCTACCTGATCTCAAACCCCCTGTCATGCTACATGACAAGGTGGGATACCTGGGCTCAAGTATCTCCGAGCTCAGGGTTCTTTCCCGGGACAGCATGCCAAAGCTGCAAATGATATCAAGCAGTAGATAAGTGTGAACTCTTGAAATATATTCTGTTGTGTTCAACGGATAAAAGAATCTTGTGAATGTTTAAAAACACTCGAGTGAGAGTAAACTCACATACTCGGCTTTGGATAAAAGTGTCTGCTAAATGATTAAATGGAACTTGCTATCTGGATCTAACCAGGACTCAGTGGTAAAATCACATAATATTTGGCAGCTCCATCAAGGTTTGCATGCAGAATGTGCTGTTACAGCTTGGAAAACAAATGTTGTCAGGGCTCTGAGAAAATAATTTTGTTAATTTCGTCCCACGTTGCTTTACTTTCATCCCCGCTCACCCTCGAGTCCTCATTGTGTCAAGCTTTTCCTTTCTGTTTGATTCATTAAGGAGATTATCCAGTTCAGTAAGGACCAGATTTTCTGAGGAAAATGCATTGTGTGTTAGTGCAGTGATTCTCAACTGGTGGGATTTTGTTTTTGATTTGAAACTTGTGCTGATTGACGTGTGTGGACGCTGTTGACACTTCTGTCAGACCCGGGTCAAGTAAACAGTGACAGGGAAAAACACATTGTCCTAATTCAGTGTCTGCGGTCAGATAAGAGGCTGTCAGCTTAGTGTCAATGGCATTCTTTTAACGTTATTTTAGTTGCTTATTACTTTGTTTGTGGGGAAGGTGCTGTTTGTGGTATGTTTTTTTTTTAATTATTGGTGGATTTGATGGTTTGTTGATTAACTGGTTGATTTGAGTGATGATTTGGTTGATTTGGTTGGTTGGTTGGTTAGATGGTTAGTTAATTTGGTTGGTTGATTTGGTTGGTTGGTTGGTTGGTTGGTTGATTTGGTTGGTTGGTTGGTTGATTTGGTTGGTTGGTTGGTTGGTTGGTTGGTTGGTTGATTTGGTTGGTTGGTTGGTTGGTTGGCTTGGTTGGTTGGTTGGTTGGTTAGATGGTTAGTTAATTTGGTTGGTTGGTTGATTTGGTTGGTTGGTTGGTTGATTTGGTTGATTTGGTTGGTTGGTTGGTTAGATGGTTAGTTAATTTGGTTGGTTGATTTGGTTGGTTGGTTGGTTGGTTGGTTGGTTGGTTGGTTGATTTGGTTTGTTGGTTGGTTGGTTGGTTGGTTGATTTGGTTGGTTGGTTGGTTGGTTAGTTGGTTGGTAGGTTGGTTGATTTGGTTGGTTGGTTGGTTGATTTGGTTGGTTGGTTGGTTGGTTGGTTGGTTGGTTGATTTGGTTGGTTGGT
>NC_141027.1:79410000-79415000 GCF_052040795.2 Danio rerio
GCCGAAGCGCAGCACATTTACCTCAGATCTCAGCTCTGTGTGTGTGTGTGTGTGTGTGTGTGTGTGTGTGTTTGAGAGAGAGAGAGAGAGAGAGGGAGAGCGAAAGAGAGAGAGAGAGAGAGAGAGAGAGAGAGAGAGAGAGAGAGAGAGTGTGTGTGTGTGTGTGTGTGTGTGTGTGTGTGTGTGTGTGTGTGTGTGTGTGTGTGTGTGTGTGTCGGCATGTGTGTGTCGGCATGTGTGTGTCTATATGTGTGTGTGTCTATATGTCCATGTTTGTGTTTAAGAGAGAAAGAGAGAGTGTGTGCATGTGAACGTGTGTACATGCGTGCGTGCGTGTATGTGTGTGCTTAATTTAAACCTGCCATAAATTTGCCATACTGTACGAGACTTCACGACTCGTGCTCATGATCATGTTTGTGTGTATGTGTGTGTGTGTGTGTTTGTTTGTATGTGTGTGTGTGTGTGTGTGTGTATGGAGCGCAGGGATTCATGGGTGTAAAAGCAGGGATTGCGCTGACTCGTGGGATTCAGCCTTCGTCTGCTCCGCTGCGGCTCCCAGCATGCCCTGCTGCTCTCTGATTGGCTGAGTCCTCCATCACAACCTGCGCTCATTACTGAAGATGCACACACAGCCAGTTTACACACAAAAAACAGATGCAGACTCATACACACATACACACACTTGTACAGCTATCTTTATGGGGACTCTCCATAGCTGTAATGATGTTTCTACTGCACAACCTGCATATTCGGTCCCTCATCCCTCACAGGAAACAATCTGCATTTGTACATTTTTCAAAATTCTTCATTCTGGGGGATTTATGAGTGTTTTTTTTATTTTTATTGGGGACCAACAAAATGTTCTCACAAGGTCAAAATTACTGGTATTGCTATACTTGTGGAGACATATGGTCCCCATAATGTAAGTAATACAAGGTACACACAGACATAAACACACACACAGATGGTTTCTTCAGCATCGTATGAAAAACTGAAATCTCTCATTGTAAGGGTATTGTTAAATAAATAAATAAATAAACAAATAAACAAATAAATAATTTAATTAAATAATTCTAATTTTGTTTAAAAAGCATGAGACTTGGACAACATGGAATATAGCTTATATTTTTAGCTTTCACTTTAATATTATTTTTAGTAATTGTATAGTATTCTAAAATATTAAATAAATAAATGAATAAATAAACAAATCAATACAAACATACATACATACATACATATTTAAATAAATAAATAAATAAATAAACAAATAAATGAATAAATGAATAAATAAACAAATAAATACAAACATACATACATACATATTTAAATAAATAAATAAATAAATAAATAAATAAATAAATAAATAAATAAATAAATAAATAGCTAAACAAACAAATGACCAAATAAATAAATAGTTAAACAAACAAATACATGAATAATAAATAAACAAACAAACAAACAAACAAACAAACAAACAAAAGAATAAATAAATAAATAAATAAATAAATAAATAAATAAATAAATAAATAAATAAATAAATAAATAAATAAATAAATAAATAAATAGCTAAACAAACAAATGACCAAATAAATAAATAGTTAAACAAACAAATACATGAATAATAAATAAATAAATAAATAAATAAATAAATAAATAAATAAATAAACAAACAAACAAACAAACAAACAAAAGAATAAATAAATAAATAAATAAATAAATAAAGTTAAACATACAAATACATGAATAAATAAATAAGTAATTACATATTTAAATAAATAAATAAATAGTTAAACAAACAAATACCTGAATAAATAAATAAATAAATAAATAAATAAATAGTTAAATAAATAGTTAAATAAATAGTTAAATATAGAGTAAATAGTTAAATAAATAAATAAATAAATAAATAAATAAATAAATAAATAAATAAATAAATAAATAAATAAATAAATAAATAAATAAACGTTTTTGAAATGGTGGGAATGCAAACAAAAGTGTATTGTGTTAGTAGAACAGTTTTAACAGTATTTAGCTGTTCATGAAGGCTCGTAACGATTTGTTTCGATGATCCACAGGGTATGTTGCATGTTTTTCCCCGCGATGCTGTCAGGGCCGATACAGCAAAGCTGTGTGTGTGCTGCAAGCATTTTTATCGGGAGAGCAGTACGAGAATTGGAGAATGGCCCACGTTGTCCTTTATCAGGAGTTTGTTCACATTTAGACACATCTCTATGCTGCTGGGTTTGCCTAAATCCTCCAGATTACCAGCAGGGCTAATGGTTGAAATAGACAGGGCAAGAGGCCTTCTGCATTGAGTCTGCATTCAGACCCGGGGATTGAGTGTTGATATGAACACAGTTATCTTTATAATGATATAAATTGTGGTTGTGTGTATGAAATTACGAATAAAAAATGCAGCAGGGCATTAAATCATTGTTTATTTTTTTGCATTTTAACTTTGTAAACTATAAAATCATGGGTCTCCTCACGGTTTGTGTCTCATTTTGTGAGTCGACTGACAACAGCTGTTCACTCCCCTCCTTCTCCCCTGCTCCACGAGCATTATGATGCATTTTTTTAAGGAATTCTGAGGTAGACTTGAACCGAAAGTGGGGGTTGTCATGACCCTTTAAATACATCATCAATGAAGCAAATTCTGACGCTTTCGCTGCCGGAGCTGAAAGCAGACAGCGTTGTTGCCTGGGCAGCCAGAACAATCTTGAACACTCTCACCGCTTTCGGTGTGAACGCACAGCAAGGGACTAAGCTGAAGGAAAATGAATGCAATTTTTAGGTTTATTTTTTACTCAGTAGTGCTTTAATACGAGCCCAAATTGTGTAGAGAATGTACATGAATGTTTTTACAAAAATAAAATTGCAGTAAAATAAAATTTGATTTCCATTTTTAAGCAAGTTATTTTTACTTTTATCAGCATTTCAATAAACATTTATTTTAAAAAACTGTCTACGCTCAAATAATAAGTCATTTATAATGCGAAAAATATAGTCAGTCTGTCGTTTATTGACCATTCAGAGCAGAAATACTCAAAACTTTGTGTTTAAAAAAAGAAGAAATAGACATTTTTATAGGTTTTTTGTTCCACAATGTTACTTACATCCCATTCACACGGGGCGTCAGCGTCAACGCTTCCCATTAACTTTGAATGGGTGACATCAGGCGTTGCCGAACTGCATTGTGGTTCCATCGGCGTCGCTTTAGAGGCGTTGCTCGCTGCAGAAGTTGGGACTAGCTCAACTTTTCAAGCGCCAACAGAAGCGTCAGCCAATCAGATCGTTGTATGCAAATACACCAGCTAGACAGTGGCCTATTGCTGACTGAATTTCATTGGCTGTTGCTGATATGACGATCGCTTCAGCCCCAACTTCTGACACGCCTTCAGTCAAGCGTTGACGCTGAAGCCCCGTGTGAATGAGGCGTTAAAAATTCCCCTAGTAGTTCTAGTGTAAATTCAGTAATGAAATGGATGATGTGTGTGTGTGTGTGTGTGTGTGTGTGTGTGTGTGTGTGTGTGTGTGTGTGTGTGTGTGTGTGTTTTGTTTGCTCTTAACATGGATTATGCTATTAATGATCGTAATTTGGTGCTATTTGCCAATTAACACCAATGCAATGGTGCAAGGCATCCTGGGACTCTAAATCCCACACAGACAGACATGCAGAGTTATTTATTCCTCTCCTGCCTGCAGACTGCAGAGAGAGAGAGAGAGAGTGTGTGTTGACCTGATAAACAGTGTGTTTTTCTGTCCATGAGTGAATATTTCCTCGTCAGCTGACCTTTGACCTGGACGTTCACTCACTGTCATCTGTCTGGACTGACGGCTCTCTGCTTCTTCTTCTCGGTTCTGATTCGGTGTTTATATAGATTGATAGACTGTGCAGATCAGGGCTTTAATACGTTTACTGCAGCATTGTGATGTGTAACATTGAATTATTGACATTACTTATGATGCTTTTCTGCTTTAAATATACACAATAGATAAATAGAGACGCTTAAATCTAATAAAAAATAAATAAACATAATACAATAAACTGACTGATGTTTGACCAATTTAAGACGAGAGTGTTATTTTTATTAACTGAAACCCAAACTAGGGTGACACGGTGGCTCAGTGGTTAGTACTGTTGCATCACAGCAAGAAGGTCGCTGGTTCGAGTCCCGGCTGAGTCAGTTGGCACTTCCGAGTTGGCATGTTCTCCCCATGTTGGCGTGGGTTTCCTCTGGGTGCTCCGGTTTCCCCCACAGTCCAAACACATGCGCTATAGGGGAATTGATGAACTAGATTAGCCATAGTGTATGAGTGTGCGTGTGAATGAGTGTGTATGGGTGTTTCCCAGTACATGTTTGCAGCTGGAAGGGCATCCGCTGTGTAAAACAAATGCTGGAAAAGCTGGCAGTTCATTCCACTGTGATAACCTATGATTAATAAAGGCACTAAGCTGAAGGAAAATGAACGAATGATCCTCATTATGAACGATGTCTTCTCTCTCTCTCTCTGTGTTCATAGGTGGCTTTGCTGTTTTCAGACAAACAGGAACTCTGATCTGAGTGCAGTCGCTTTATATACGGCCAATCAACCCACTCTAAGGGGAGGAGCTCAGCCCAAACCAGCTAATCCAGAGTGAGGGGTGGGGCCATGGGGATTTTACAAGTGCTGTTATTGGCCAGTCTGCTGGAGACTGCAACTCTAGGTGAGTCACGTTTCATTTATTGATTAAATCTATCTATCTATCTATCTATCTATCTATCTATCTATCTATCTATCTATCTATCTATCTATCTATCTATCTATCTATCTATCTATCTATCTATCTATCTATCTATCTATCTATCTATCTATCTATCTATCTATCTATCTATCTATCTATCTATCTATCTATCTATCTATCTATCTATCTATCCATCCATCCATCCATCCATCCATCCATCCATCCATCCATCCATCCATCCATCCATCCATCCATCCATCCATCCATCCATCCA
>NC_141027.1:79417500-79420000 GCF_052040795.2 Danio rerio
AATAAAGGCAGGAATAAAGCACTGAAATTTAGAGGGAAAATAAGACATCTAATAGCACGAGGTCAGTCATTGTTTATCCAGCATTTGTTTGTGGGTATCCAAGTATAACTGCGGCTCTAATTAAAAAAGCTAACAGTGGGGATTGCTCTGTTTTCTATCTGATATGCAAAAGTCTGAGTGCACACAGAATGCAAAACACAAAAACTCCCCTTACATACGAACAGACAGGCGCAAATAACATTTTTAAATTATAAGTACTAACTAATTTCATACACTGTAACCCCCCCCAAAAAATATGGTAACTCAAACCGTTTGAGGAAATCAGTTGCAAACCATTTAAGTTAAAAAAACTAATCCTAATGAGTTCTGTGAACTTCATCCATTAGAGTAAATGAAGTAATTTGAGCACAGTAACACTCAATAAATGAAGAGAACTCAATCCAACTGAGTACTGTAAAACTCAATAAGTTATGACAACTCAAACCGTTTGAGGAAACCGGTTGCTACAAACCATTTGAGTTTCAAAACTAATCTATATGAGTACTTTGAACTTACTCCATTTAAGTTAAAGTAATGAAATGTGTGTTAGTAACATAGTTATGCAGTTATACACTAGATAGTGTCCTTTTAAAATAGTGATGTCTATGTGTGCAAAAGATGCTCATTGAAGTGTATTTTTGTATTAAAGGTGCTGTATGTAATTATTTGACTCTTCTAAAGCATAAAAACACCATAATATGTTTGCAGATATTTCAGAAACATGCTGAGTGAACATTTCTGTTTATCTGAAAAAACTGAATATAGTCAGATATTCTGCTTTGAGAATGTGCGTTACATGCCAGAGCGTTTGTTTTGGCCATTTAAAACTGCCCATTACCAGTTTAGCCAATTATATTTCAGCACTCAGGGTTGCCAGATGGTGGAAAACAGCACATTCCATTCATTCAGTCAGGAAGGCTGTTAGAGTATGTGTCTGTGACTGAAATGCGTCCTCCGGTGGACAGTAGCAGACTCCGAAATGAGATGCAGATTCAGAGTTCCACATGAGGTTGTTATTAATTAGCAGATAATATAAATATTACGAACCTAAAAATTAGGTAAGCAGATTACATTTTAACTCCATGCCCTAACAACATGCTACATGACGAGATGCGCAGTTATGAGCAATTTGGCTGTTTGCTCCAGACGAAACATGACAGAAATGTAAACACAGCCATTCAGAAGCACAGAATAGTGCACTTCCTGCACTCCAGCCAAATGGTCAGGTTTATAATCTAATTAATGCATATTAAACCTCTTTAACATGATTAAATGTAGATTCTGAATCACTTATATGTGTTGGTTTGCACTGAGTCTCAGTTCTGAAGGTCAATTTCAGACGGTTTATTTTATTATCAAGATCTGAGCTGAACTATCTGCTGCTGCTTTCAGTATATGGCGAGTATATGGCATTCAAACTCACATTATTTGCGTTTAACACTCAATAAAGCACATGAGCTGTACTTTAGGTGATTATTGTCATCTATCCTGTTGTTCAGCTATGAAAAATAAAACCCTTTTTTAAAATATACATTTTTAGGTGTTCGTTAAGACAAAAACTCCTTTTCAAGTGCCATTGCTTTTAATTAGAGCACGACTTAAATCAGCCTTGAATCAGCATTCAGGCTCAATAGTCAGACACACTCCTGTTGATGTGATCAATCTGGCAACCTGCGCTTGCATATGTTTTGAACCAGGAGTGCAATACCTATTTCAACCACTGGGTGTCAAACTTACACACTGCACCTGTAAGTATCTATTAAGCAAAATAAAAAGTGTAAGTGCACACAGAATGAAAAAGCGCACACTTTGATATCATGAATAGACTGACACACAAAGTGTACGGTAGACTTTGCAGTCTCATACTCTGAATTTGCTATGAAGAGAAAAGGAAAGTGCTGGCATTTCTCTAAAGATCCTCATACTTTTTGTTCTTCTCAGAGGAAAGATTGATTCACAGCTCCAGCTTTTCTGCTGTACTGAAGTCTGCACACTCGTATGACTCTACTTTATTGAGTATAATGCAGATTTTCATGTGAAGCTGAAGGACGGTGTGTGCTGCGTGACTGAACGTCTCTCTCTTTAGAAATAAAGAATCCTGAAATCCTTTTTTTTTTATTTTACACAAGCGCTTTGCATGAAATCACTTGCTTTCTGCAGTAACAACATTTACTCACGGAGCCTCTGCTGATAATGTTATCAAATTTGGATGGAGAAATCAACATGATGTCAAAATTGAACCTCTGTTATTATGTGCTCTTGAATGATTCATCAGTGGATGCTGTACAATAGAAAAAAACAGTTATTGGAAGACAGACAGAAGATAGAAAGATGATAGATAGATAGATAGATAGATAGATAGATAGATAGATAGATAGATAGATAGATAGATAGATAGATAGATGGATGGATGGATGGATGGATGGATGGATGGATGGATGGATGGATGGATGGATGGATG
>NC_141027.1:79422500-79427500 GCF_052040795.2 Danio rerio
TAAAACATATGCTGGAGTAGTTGTCGGTTCATTCCACTGTGGTGCCCTCTGAAATGAAGATGAAAATGGATGAATGAGCGTTAATCGCATCGCACCAGTCTTGTGAACAGGCTCCGTGGTTCTCCCTGCAGGTCTCCTGCTGCGCTCTCCGCTTCTCCGGGAATATACCCAGAGAAATGATCAGGAATAGTTTGGTGCCAGTCCGGATATTTTTGACGGTCTTAATTTCTCTTTGTTCAGGGACAGTTGCTAATAGCGCTCGGGCATGAGCTCGCTAAAAGTGTCTAATTAATTTGACTGAGGCTTCTCCCACTTCTTGTGTTAATTAGTGCGTTTTAAACTTATTTTGACTGCTGGGATTTGTGGCTATAATGGTGAGCTCTTAACGAGAGGAGCTGCTGGAGACGGCCATCTTTAATCCAGAGCATCATCTGAAGATCACACTCATCAGCACACACACACACACACTCACAGATATATATATATATATACACACAAACACACACATTTATGCACACACATTCAAATGTGCGGACACACACACACACACACACACACACACACACACACACACACACACACACACACACTGAAGCCATAAGCTTTTCATAACCATAAGGATTACATCCATTTCTGCACACTCACTCTTTTCAGTCTAACAGAACACAACCTGCCAGATTTACACACAACATTCATCATCACCACTGCCTGTTTGTGTGTGTGTATAAGTGTGCGTGTGTGTATTTGTTTGTGTGTGTGCATTTGTATAAGAGTGTTTGTGTGTGTGTGTGTATTTATTTGTGTGTGTTTGTATAAGTGTGTGTGTATTTGTGTGTGTATTTGTATAAGTGTGTGTGTGTGTATTTGTGTAAGTGTGTGTGTATTTGTATACATGTGTGTGTATTTGTGTGTGTGTGTGTGTGCTTGTATAAGTGTGTGTATTTGTATAAGTGTGTGTGTGTGTATTTGTGTATGTGTGTGTATTTGTATAAGTGTGTGTGTGTGTGTGTGTGTGTGTGTGTGTGTGTATTTGTGTATGTGTATGTTTGTATTTGTGTGTGTGTATGTTTGTGTGAGTGTGTGTATTTGTATAAGTGTGTTTGTGTATATGTGTGTGTGTGTGTGTTTGTGTGGGTGTGTGTATTTGTATAAGTGTGTGTGTGTGTGTGTGTGCACATTTGTGTGGGTGTGTGTGTGTGTATTTGTGTGTATTTATATAAGTGTGAGTGTATTTGTATGTGTGTGTGTGTTCGTATTTGCATAAGTGTGTGTGTATTTGTTTGTGCTGATGTGTGTGCGTATCTGTATAAGTGTGTGTGCGCACGTGTGTTTGTGTCTTTTTTGTGTAAGTGTGTGTATTTGTGTGTGTGTGTGTGTGTATACATCTGTGTAATTTTGTGTATGTATAAGTGTGTATGTGTACGTATGGATGTGTGTGTTTGTGCGTGAGTATGTTTGTGTATTTTTGTGTTTATATAAGTGTGTGTGTGTGTATGTATGTGTGTGTGTGTGTGTGTGTGTGTGTGTGTGTGTGTGTGTGTGTGTGTACATGCGTGCATTTCAATAAGCAGATGAATTGGGTCAGACTCTCTAAAAAACTGTAGGGAATCTGTAATCCTGAATCCTCCATATGTAGACAATAAACAGATGATGATCATCCTTCATCTCTAATCCCTTCATCGCTTTATTCCTCTGTTAATCGAGCTGCTGTGCTGAAAATTAGACAGCCAACACCAGTAAATCAAACTGGCGTCACGCTGATACTAAAAGCTCATTGGACATGGAGAAGTAATGGGGCGGGGCTTTGCAAAGGCTCATTTAGTTCAGACACGCAGACACGCCTCCACATGACATGTATGCAAATCCATCAGCCAATAACATTTAAACATGCACAACTTACATCCAATCAGACGTCTAGTAGTGGTAGTCTAATAGAAGAATGTTTAATTAACCAGTGCTTCATTTGAGCATCACATTAGCACCTCCTCCTTCATCTAACCCCAGACATGCTCAATAATGTTCATGTCTGGTGACTGGGCTGGCCAATCCTGGAGCACTCTTTGATGTGGAGGCTGAAGTATGAGGAGCGCTATCCTGCTGGAGAATTGTGCCTCTCCTGTGGTTTGTAATGTAATGGGCAGCACACATGTCTTGATACCTCAGGCTGTTGATGTTGCAGATCTCTCCCAAGCCCCCATACTGAATGCAACCCCAAACCATGATGTCTCCTTCACCAAACTTGACTGATTTCAGTGAGAATCGTGGCTCGATGCTGGATCCAGTTGGTCTTCTGCAGTATTTGTAATGATTGGCCTTCTGCCACTTTCCCAAACGATCAACTAGAAGTCGAGTTATTATGTGCTGCTCTTACAACTGAGATCTTTGACATCTTTAGTCAGGTAGTGTACACTACTACTAACTAATAATTATAAAGTGTAACCATATACCTTTATTGTACCCTCTTCACCTGCAGTGTCTTGTCTTTGAACAGGCTTCAGCTGTTTTTTTTTTCCTGCAGGGCATCAGCAAAAGCGTGATTAGATATCGAGCCGCAGTCTTTATCGCCGTGATGATATGTATTAGGCATGGCGGGGTATTAAAATATTGAGTGCACGGATGACTGTAAATCTTCCTAACACCATTATAAGATCATCCGTCTCACCTGTCAGCATCAGTTCAGCACGCGTCCTCCAGTCTGACAGATGTGTGTTAATGTGCGCGAGACCCTATGAAAGATTGACTGCACTTTCACGTCTGGTGTTACCTTGTGGAAAAGAAGTGCGCTTCATTGTATTAAATGCGCACTTGTGATGAGTTCATGCGAAAAGTTCTTAAAAAAGCTGGATTAAAGGGAATAATTAGACCCGCACGGAATGGGTGCATGCAGAAATCTAGATTTGTTATAGTCATTTCGCTTAATTTATACAGCGGTATGAACCGCCAACTTATCCAGCATGTGTTTTTACACAGCGGATGCCCTTCCAGCTGCAACCCAGCACTGGGAAACACCCATACACACTTTTTAAACACACACACTCATACACTACAGCCAATTTAGTTAATCAATTTCCCTATAGCGCATGTGTTTGGACTGTGTGGAAAACCGGAGCACCCAGAGGAAACCCAGGCCAACGCAGTGAGAATATGCAAACTCCACATAGAAATGACAACTGACCAGCGACCTTCTTGCTGTGACCGTACGTTCACACCGAAAGCGGAGAGAGCGTCAAAGTAGCCGGAAGTCATTCATTTTCAATGAGAGCCGGCGGCGATAAGCGGCGAGGAGAGTTGAAATGAAGTCAACTTTATGGTAATGAGCTATGATGCGGTTCGGCGGCAAGCAATCAGAATGAAGACGTCCACCGCTTGATAGCAGTTCAGAGAACACAGACCTGTGAACTTTGGTTCCGACTATAGTTGTTCCTAAGGGTTTGATTATTGCGGTCGCCGGATTTCCAATTATTTACAGTTTTTTCCCACAGGAGCATACATTAAATAAGTTACTGGCGAGTTACTGATGTTCATTAATGTTATATAAATTTATCTTAAAAAAGTGGGAATCTCACGCGATGTGACAGTACAAAACAGTACAGCTGCTTCAGGATATTTCAGACATATGGACACATATTGGATAAACAGAGCAAAGTCACACCACACGCAACTTGATCTTCCATTGTTGTATGAATTTGATAAGAAGTGCGCAACATTTTCACGCTAGAAACATGTTTTATGCAGGAATGTAACTGATATGCTGCAACGGCTCCTTTAAATAAGAGATCAATGTAGCGAGTTTTGACGCTCTCGCCGCAGGAGCGGAAGGCAGAGAGCGTTGTCGCCAGGGCGGCCAGAGCGGCCTTGGACGCTCTCGCCGCTTTCGGTGTGAACGTACGGTGAGGCTACAAAGCTGACCACTGAGCCACCTTGTTGCCAGTTTCAGTTGCTGATGTTTACACACATGACGTAGCTATATTTTCTTTCTGTAAGGCGGTGCATCACTGTATAAAGGAGAACTTTCTGTGTTAGTTTTTAAATGTGTGCAGCACAGGCTCATTGTGAATACACAGCCCCATATACATTTCTGGAGAGCGCGAATTATGGAGCCAGAGGAGCGTCTGGTTGCAGTTCGTCTTTAAGATGAACGCTGCAGGGCGGTGTAACGCTGCAGACAGCTTCTGTTTCTTTTCGCGCTACACTGTAAACCCTAATAAGTTGAGACAACTCAAATGATTCGAGGAAAGTGAGTCCCCCAGTTCAACCGAGTAATGGGAAATCGACAACTTAACTGAGTTGACCAAATGTTGTCTTCATTGAATTAACTTACATTTTTTAAGTACAGATAACTTAAATCTTTAAGTGCATATAACTTAAATCTTTATTTACATATAACTTAAATCTTTAGATCCAGATAACTTAATTGTTTAAGCACAGATAACTTTAATCTTTAGGTACAGATAACTTAAATCTTTAAGTGCATATAACTTACATTTTTTAAGTACAGATAACTTAAATCTTTAAGTGCATATAACTTAAATCTTTATTTACAAATAACTTAAATATTTAGCTACAGATAACAAAAATGTTTAAGCACAGATAACTTAAATGTTTAAGTATAGATAACTTAAATGTTTAAGTACAGATAACTTAAATATTTAGGTACAGATAACTAAAATGTTTAAGCACAGATAACTTAAATGTTTAAGTATAGATAACTTAAATGTTTAAGTACAGATAACTTAAATATTTAGGTACAGATAACTTAAATCTTTAGGTAAAGATAACTAAAATGTTTAAGCACAGATAACTTAAATGTTTAGGTACAGATAACTTTAAACTTTAGGTACAGATAACTTAAATCTTTAAGTGCATATAACTTAAATGTTTAAGTACAGATAACTTAGAAGTTTAAGCACAGAAAACTTAAATATTTAGATACATATAACTAAAATGTTTAAGTATAGATAACTTAAATGATTAAGCACAGAAAACTTAAATATTTAGAT
>NC_141027.1:79435000-79437500 GCF_052040795.2 Danio rerio
TTACTGTTATTATTATTATTATTATTATTATTATTATTATTATTATTATTATTATTATTATTATTATAATCATTAATAATTTTATTATTGTTGTTGTTGTTGTTGTTGTTATTATTAGGTTCATTTATCTATTTTTAAGTATTTATTTTTATTTTTATTTATTTATTTATTATTAAAGATTTATATTTATTATTATTTTTATTATTATTATGTATTTAAAAAAATATTATTATTTATTTTTTAAAAATATTATTATTAATATTATTAAGTTTATTTATTTATTTTACTGTGCTTATTTAATTATATTTAAGTATTTATTATTATTATTATTATTATTATTATTATTATTATTATTATTATTATTATTTATCATGATTACATTTATTTTTTATTTTTTTAAGTATTTATTTATTTATATTTAAGTATTTATTATTTTTATTAGTAGTAGTAGTAGTATTAGTATTATTATTGTTATTGTATTATTATTATTATTATTTATATTAGGTATTTATATTATATCAGTAATTTTTTTAAATATTTATTATTAGTATTATTAGGTTTATTTATTTATGTTTAAGTATTTTTTGTTATTATTATTATTATTATTTAATTATTTGTATTCGTTTATTATAATCAATTATATATATATATATATATATATATATATATATATATATATATATATATATATATATATATATATATATATATATATATATATATATATATATATATATCTTCTATTTTTAAATCTTTATTGTTTTTATTATTATTATTTATGTTGAAGTTTTTATTTATTTATTTTATTTATAAACGTATCTAATCTGCCAATGATAAGCAGCAGAGACTTCTTTTTTTACAAGTCAGTCTCTGTAACTTGCTTAAATGTCACATTTCTTCCTGCTTTTCCCTCATCGCTTGACACTGAAAGCCCTAATTTATCATGTTGTTGCCAGTTTTCCTTGTTCTCCTGAGCTGCGGAGGCAGGAAAGGGCTTGTCAATTGACCTGTTGATAGATGAGGCTCTGAAGACTTGCATTGGAAAAAAAAAAAACACCCATTATGAGTCTTCAACATTAAACAAAAAGCTCTGAACGTCACTTTTACATACCAGACGGAGGAGAACATCACTTAGTGCTCTTCAAACACTCCAAATCTGACTGCATGCTTTAATAACGTGCTGAAATGTGAAGAATGGACCTTTGAAGATCATTCAAGATCTGGCTGGAGATTTGGGACACAAAAGCGTCTCAGAAACCGCAGGTGTGCGTCTTTTTTCAGAGGCAATTTGCTTAGTTCTGCCATCTCACTCCTGGAGAAGCCGAGAGATTATGACTTTGCTTGTGTTTGTTTTGGTGGATAATGCTTTGTTTTACATGCTGAGTCACTGCTGTTTGAGTTTTAAAGGCCTGGAGATACATTTGTAATAAATCAAATAAAAAAAAAATGAAGTATAACTTGTAATACATTTTAAATAAAGTCAAGTCAAATAAAATAAAGTAAAATAAAATAATTTAAATAAATGATTAAAATAAATAAATACATAAATAAAAAATAACAAAATCAAATAAAAATAACAAATCAAATCAAATATAAAATAAAGTAAAATAAAAAGTAAAAAAAGTAAAATATCCAATCAAATTAAATAAAAAGTCAAATCTGATGAAATAAAAATAAATAAATAAATAAATAAATAAATAAATAAATAAAATAAGGTAAAATTAAATTTAGAAATATAAAATAAAATAAAGTTTAAAAAGTTAAATAAAATAATTAAATTAATAAAAATAAATCAATACATAAAAGAAAATAAAAAATATATAAAAATTAAACAAATAAGTTTTCAAAACATTTTTAGAATTATAAAATAAAATAAACACAAAGTTTAATAAAGTCAAATAAAAAATTTAATAATTAAATTAAATAAATTAAAAATATATAAATACATAAAATAAAAATTCAATTAAATAAAATAAACTTGTTTTAAGAAAAACAAAATTCATGAAAATAAAATTAAAATGTAAATCCTTATTTTTTTTATTTAAAAATTAAATAAAAAATACAAACCCCTAACCCTAACCCTAAAAATAAAATAACTAAAAGCTAAATAAAATAAAATAAAATAAAATAAAAAAATGGTTACCTAAAGTAAAATAAATCTTGGAAAAAAAACATAGTTAAATAAAGTCAAATAAAAAATAAAATAGTTAAATTAAATTAATAACAAAAATCCATACAATAAAAAGTAAAATAAAGTAATTAAAATAAAAATAAAATATTTTAAGATAAATAAAAAAATTAAAATAAAATTGTACAAAAATTAAGTAAATAAATTAAGTAAAAATAAAATGAAATAATTTAAATCTAAATCAAATAATAAATTAATATTTAAATCAAGTAAAAAATAATTGAAATTAAATAAAAAAATCAAAGTAAAATAAAAAAATACACACACATGCACGCACACACACACACACAAACACACACACACACATGCACA
>NC_141027.1:79445000-79450000 GCF_052040795.2 Danio rerio
GCCTGTTTCACACCGCAAGCGAAAGCAGCGCATGCGCAGCGCGTATGGAGAGCAGAAGCAGCCTCTTTTAAAAAGAGCATCTTAATCATAATTTTGATTCAAAATTTAAAGCAACAGTTTCCAAAAATGGCACAATTTTGAATTTCAAAGAGTTATAAAACGTTATTTATGTGATATTTTGAGCTGAAAGTTCCAACACAGGCTCATTGGGAAAATGTTCCCTGGTGTACATGTTTGAGAACCGAGAAATTTGTGCTTTCAGATACATTTATCTGCCATTTACGTGTAAAACACTGCTGCCTCTGGTGGATTTACGAGAAATAGGACGCCTGTTATGTGCTCCAGTATGTTTCGTGCTCCAGTAACAAATTTGAGATGGTCGAGAAATGTCATCGGCACCCTCTAGTGGATGTGTGAAACACATTTAATACAGTAAAATATTATATATTCTCTCACGGACTAGCACAAGAAGGACGTTGATATTGGCAGAAATGCACACAGCACCCTCTGGTGGATGAACAAAAACTACAAAACAACATTGTCCAGGGTACATATTTGTCGGCTCTCAAAAATGTAGACCTGGGCACATATTTCCAATGAGACTAAGTTGGAAGCGTCACATACACACAGTATGATTATCAGTGATTATTTATGTATTTATTGTTACATCAGAGACTTATTTTAGATCCCTTGAAATGAACTAAAAACTTTGCTGGCCGGTCAAAGATGTCCCATGTAAAACACAGATCTCAGCACTTCTGCTTCAGAAAATCCTGCTGTACCTGATGGATTTACAGGCTGATGTTCACTTACACACGCACTCGCCTCATTTATGTGGAATCATATTTAGGAGTTAGGGATCTGTGTTTAGCACATAAATCTTGTGGCGGTGAAGCGATGTGTTCAGCGGGTTACACTCCATTTCATCAGACAGAAAGCTTTTCTTTTTGCTGAAGCGAATCATGATCCGGGTGTTTATTCATCTCGTGAACGCCTCGACTGCCATAAACACACACCCTGTTCGAGAGAGTTTAGATATAACATAATAACATACACAATGCAGTACGCTAGTGAATTAACTTGCATATAATGAAAGTGCTGTTCACACTGTCATAGTCTGTTTTCTTCCACATACAGTTGAAGACAAAATTGTTCATTATATTTATCTTCTGGAGAAAGTTTTTTTTTTTAGATTTCCTGTAATAAAATAAAATATATGTATTAAATGTAAAATAGGTTATTATTAATATTATTTTTATAATTCATTCATTTTCTTTTTGGCTTAGCATCTTCATTAATCCGGGGTCGCCACAGTGGAATGAACCACCAACTTATCCAGCACATGTTTTATGTAGCGGATGCCCTTCCAGCTGCAACCTATCTCTGGGAAACAACCTTACACACTCAAACAGAAGGACAATTTAGCCTACTCAATTCCCCTACAGCGCATGTCTTTGGACTGTGGGGGAAACTAGAGCACCTGGAGTAAACATATGTAAACACAGGGAGAACATGCAAACTCCACACAGGAACGCCAACTGACCCAGCCGAGGCTCAAATGAGCGACCTTCTTGTTGTGAGGCGACAGCACTACCTACTGCGCCACTGCGTTGCCATTTATTATTATTATTATTATTATTATTTTTATTATTATTATTATTATTAATAAATATGATAATAATCTAAATATTTCATATAAACCTAAAATCAAAATTATTTGCTTTTTATTCTTATATTATTATTATTGTTTATTTATTTATTTATTTTAAATTAGTATTTTTTACATATATCTCAAGTGATATTTATCAAAGTAAGGACATTTTTAGCTCCTATTATATTTATCTTCTGTAATAAAATATTTAATAAAGATGGTTATTATTATTATTATTATTATTATTATTATTATTTATCTATTTATTATTATTTTTAAATATTTTTCAAATGATGTTTATTAGAGGAAGGACATTTCTATCTCTTATTATATTTATCTTCTGCAGAAGGTTTTATTTCTTTTAATTTTGGCTGGAAAAAAATATAATTATTTTTAAAAAATGAAATGTTGTTATTATTATTATTATTATTATTATTATTATTATTATTATTAGTGTTGTTGTTGTTGTTGTTGTTGTTGTTGTTGTTGTTGTTGTTGTTGTTGTTGTTATTATTAAGTCCTAGGCTGTTTTTACATGCATTTTTAATTATCTTTGCTATTTAATTCTCTTTTGCTATTCATCTTCTTCTTCTTATTTTTTCCCCCCAACTATTTCTTAAGTGATGTTTATCAGAGCAAGAACAGTTTAGCTCCTATTATATTTATTCTTCTGAAGATAAATTTTACAGATTTTTTTTCTTTTAGTTTTGGCTGGAGTAAACTAAATAAATATTAACATACTCATAATTTAATAAAATAAATAATATCAATAATTCTGTATAATAAAAATTTAATTATAATAATAATTATTATTGTTATTATTATTATTTAGCAAAAAAAAATCCTGATATAGACCTAAAGTCAGAATTATTAGCCTCTTTTTTATTAATATGTACTACTATTTTTAATAATTTTTTCAAATATTTCACAAATTATGTTTAACGGAGCAAGTACTTTTTTTATAGTAGTAATTTATTTTTTATTTGGCGAGTGAAAACGTCAATTTTATTAGCATCTTTAAGAATGGTAGTTTTCGATTGACTTCAGAACAAACCTCTGCCATCCAATGACTGAACACTGGTATCATGCTAAACTGAAGCCGTCTCAACACGTCTGAAGCTCTCACAACATTGTGTTTGTCACTCGCAAACAGGCTAAAACAAACTGACAGCCTCAGATGGTCTGTACACACGCACACACACACACACACACACACACACACACACACACACACACACACACACACACACACACACACACACACACACGCACACACACTCTGCCACATTATGGTATTCATTTGCTCTTTCTGTCAATGCTTATTTAGTGCTTCAGTAGAAGAATCAATGGCAAGAAAGCGAAAGAAAGCAAACAACAGTAATTAGTGTCTGGCTTCATTGTTTAACACAAGCTACTTTGAGAAAAATCCACACAAACAATGGCCCGCAAGAACTTTTTCAACTTTATAAAGGCACAAAGGCAGCACAGTGGCTCAGTGGTTTGCACTGTTACCACACAGCAAGAAGGTCACCGATTCAAGTCCCGGCTAGCCCTGTTGGCATTTCTGTGTGGAGTTTGCATGTTCTCCCAGTGCTGGCGTGGGTTTCCTCCAGGTGCTCCGGTTTCCCCTACAGTCTAAACGCATGCGCTATAGGGGAATTGGGTGAGCTAAATTGGCCGTATGTGTGTGAATGAGTGTGTATGGGTGTTTCCCAGTTGAAGCTGGAAAGGCATCTGCTGCGTAAAACTTGCTGGATAAGTTGGCGGTTCATTTCACTGTGGCGACCCCTGATTAATAAAGGGACTATGCCGAAAATAAAATAAATTAATTAATAATACTACTACTAATAATAATAAATACACACAAACAAGAACTCACAAAAACTATTTAAACTTTTTCAAAGGCCTAAATAAAGCTAATTTAATTAATAATTATTGTCTTAATCAGCAGCGATCTAACCCTCGCTGGAGAAAGTTTACACTCAGACAACAATTCTGCCAACACATGAACTACAACTCCCTCCAGGCACCACACACACACACCTGTCCCAGTTCACACTCAGCTGGGTGCTACTCAAGACTAATTACATAGACAAAATAAACAGCACACACACACACACACACATTGCTGAGTCTTGTTGGCACATATCCTGTAACATTACGGAGCGTTTTCAGTGTTTAGTCTCTTGTGAAATGTGAAAACGCATATCCTAAATAAATAATGATAAATTTTAATACAAAAGTGCAAGGTAAACAGAGACTGCTGTATCAGATCTATTTTCTGTCGTTATACACCTACATGAACATATACATACACATGAATTTACAATACAAGGGTGGGCCAATTATATGGATAGACCCTAATAAAAGGGAAATGGTTGGTGACATTAACGTCCTGCTTGTGGCACATTAGTATATGTGAGGGGGCAAACTTTTCAAGATGGGTGGTGACCGTGGTGGCCATTTTGAATTCAGCCATCTTGGATCCAACTTTTGTTTTTTCAATAGGAGGAGGGTCATGTGACACATCAAACTTATTTGGAATTTCACAAGAAAAACAATGGTGTGCTTGGTTTTAACATAACTTTATTCTTTCATGAGTTATTTACAAGTTTCTGACCTCTTATAAAATGTGTTCAATGTGCTGCCCATTGTGTTGGATTGTCAATGCAAGCCTCTTCTCCCACTCTTCACACACTGATAGCAACATCGCAGGAGGAACGCCAGCACAGGCTTCCAGTATCCGCAGTTTCAGGTGATGCACATCTTGAACACATTTTATAAGTGGTCAGAAACTTGTAAATAACTCATGAAATAATAAAGTGACGTTAAAACCAAGCACACCATTGTTTTTCTTGTGAAATTCCCAGTTTGTTTGATGTGTCACATGACCCTCCTCCTATTAAAAAAAAAACTAAAGTTGGATCCAATATGGCCGACTTCAAAATGGCCACCAGGGTCACCACACATCTTGAAAAGTTTTCCCCCTCACATATACTAATATGCTACAAACAGGACGGTAATATCATCAACCATTTCTATTTTATTAAGGTGTACCTATATAAATGGGACACCCTGTAAATACTGGAGTGTTTATTAACCATACTGACACCTCCAATGGAGATAGAGGTTGTGCATTCAGCTGAAATGTTGCTAGAATTGCTTTTTATGTACGGACAATGTACATTGCGTCACCAAATATGATGCATTATATGCGACGAGTCGATATATTGATTATTGTGACAGGCCTAATCAGCTCTCTATATAGCCGACTATCAGGAATCTGACACTGATTATCTTGTTGGATAAATGGAGAGATTTGAGCAGTGGTTCGACCTCAGTCAATAAT
>NC_141027.1:79455000-79457500 GCF_052040795.2 Danio rerio
TAGTCTAATATTATTTACTGTCATCATGGCAAAGAGAAAATAAATCAGTTATTAGAGATGAGTTATTAAAACTCTTATGATTAGAAATGTGTTGAAGAAATCTTTGCTCTGTTAAACAGAAATAGAGGGAAAAATAAATAAGGGGCTAATAATTCAGGGGGGCTAATAATTCTGACTTTAACTGTATATATATATATATATATATATATATATATATATATATATATATATATATATATATATATATATATATATATATATATATGTATGTGTGTGTGTGAACACAATGTTTCAAAACATTTTGTGTGTGACAGTGTTACTACATAACTCTCAATAAACATAAAATAAAAATGATTAAATATTAAAATAGTGACACCAGAAAGTAAGAAAGTTTGACACTTTTCTGTCACCAAATATCATCCAGTGACTGACAGCTTAATTCATGCAAAAGCCCTTTCATTCTTTATTCGTAATGCGTGTGGCTTGATTTATTTGTCTATGGAAAAATATGAACAGTGTGATACTCAGAATGTAATAAATATTCAGCACATGCTGTGGCGATAATGAATGATGGTCAGGATCAAAACACTTCAGATGATTGAAACCTATGGATTAACATCTATTTCGTAATGCGGGAGGTGCGACTTATACAAAAGCTTTTTAGATGGAGACTGAACAGAAAATCTCTGATATAAATCACACGTTCTCCCTGTAAACAACTGATTTGCACATCATTTTGCGACGGATACATTTATACAGAGCCTGTGATTTATCAGAGCGATTGTAAAGTCTCATTCAGAAAGGCTAATGTTTTCCCACCTGCCGGAATCGGAACATTCAATCACAGATACAGGCATTGACATCAAAAGAGCTCGAAGCAAACTTTTCTTTTTATTTTATGTAGGACTACTCTTTTTGTAAAGTGAGAATAAAGAGAGTAAATAAAACCTCACATACCGGTAATTCACTCGCTGAATTGACTTTCTCCTGTATTTAATTCAAGAGTTCCCACTTAGATATGCTTGGCATTAAAGCAGGTTTGGCATGCTGTCCTGGGAGAGAACCCTGAGCTTGGAGATATTTGAGCCCAGGGCTCCCGCCTGGTCAGTAAGCATATCAGGGGATCCGAGATCAGGTAGGTCTCGATAGCTCCCCCTTCTGATTGGATTGTTACACGCTCTGATTGGATTGTTACTGATTACGGATGAGTGGCCAGCAGTGCTCAATCATATCACGTGCTCCTCTCGAAATTAGTTTATGAAACTTCACTTGAAAGTGCCCGCGCAAATGACAAAAGCCTCACCGTCTACAGTTCACAAGTCGTTAAAGGGTGCACAAACCACTTCAGGTTCATTAGATATGCGTGCCTCAGCTTAGATTTTTGAGAAACGTAAAATACGTTACTCTGGTGACATGCCATTGCGCATTTTAGTTGATAAATCCACTAGATGGCGCTGTCTTACATTTTTGCAAATATGAAATATGTTACTTAGGGTATGTGTTGTTGTGTGTTTCAGATGACAAGTCCACTAGATGGCACTGTTTGCATTGTTGTAAATCGCAAATAGGATACTTATGGTATGTTTTGTTACGTTTCAGATGAAAAATCCACTAGATGGCGCTGTGTACACTTTTGTGAATCTGAGTTGTGTTACTTAGGGTATGTGTTGTTGTGCGTTTCAGGTGATGAATCCACTAGATGGCACTGTTTGCATTTTTGCGAATCGCAAATGTTACTCATGATAGGTTTTGTTACGTTTCAGATGACAAATCCACTAGATGGCGCTGTCTACATTTTTGCAAATATGAAATATGTTACTTAGGGTATGTGTTATTGTGTGATTTAGATGACAAGGTGGCACTGTTTGCATTGTTACAAATCGAAAATATGCTACCTATTGTACGTTTTATCATACTTTTCGTACAAATTTACTTGATGGAGATGTCTTCATTTTTGTGAATCTGAGTTATGTTTCTTAGGGTATGTGTTGTTTTGTGTTTCAGGTGATAAAGCCACTAGATGGCGCTGTCTATATTTTTGTTAATTGCAAATATGTTACCTGTTATACGTTTTGTTGTACATTTCAGATGACAAATCCACTAGATGGCGCTGTCTACATTTATTCAAACATGAAATATGTTACTTAGGGTATGTGTTGTTGTGCGTTTCAGATGACAAGTCCACTAGATGGCGCTGTTTGCATTGTTGGGAATCTGAGTTATGTTACTTAGGGTATATGTTGTTTTGCGTTTCAGGTGATAAATCCACTAGATGGCACTGTCTGCATTTTTGCAATTATGAAATATGTTACTCAGGGTATGTGTTGTTGTGCGTTTTACATGACAAGTCCACAAGATGGCACTGTTTGCATTGTTACGAATCGAAAATATGTTACCTATTATACGTTTTGTCAAACTTTTCGTATAAATTTACTAGATGGAGATGTCTACATATTTGTGAATCTGAAATGTTAGTTAGGGTATGTTTTGTTGTACGTTT
>NC_141027.1:79460000-79472500 GCF_052040795.2 Danio rerio
ACATGAGTGTATGACTGCACATGAGTGTATACAGTGCTGACTGTATCCCTGACCATTACTGTAACTGAGTAGGTCTGTTCAAAGTCTTTTATCTTTCCCTGATTACGTTTACAGTCAAACTGTTGAAATAAGCATGCAGTGTTAATTTTACTGAGCGTTTCTCTTCTGTTTCTGCAGCTTTCAGTCGTGCACCGGTGCCCATGGCGGTGGTCCGGCGGGAGCTGTCCTGCGAAAGTTACCCAATCGAGCTTCGCTGTCCTGGGACAGACGTCATCATGATCGAGAGTGCAAATTATGGACGTACTGATGACAAAATCTGTGACGCCGATCCCGCACAGATGGAGAACACGCGCTGTTATTTACCGGACGCCTACAAGATTATGAGCCAGAGGTACACACACACACACACACACACAAGTGGGGAATAACTAAGATGTTTTCAGCTTTTTAAAAGAAGTCTCATTTAAAATGCAGTTTTATTTGATGAAAATATAATAAAAAGAGCTAAATTGTGAAATATTAGTATGATTTAAAATATTTTTGTTTATATTATAAAATGTATTATAACATATGTATTATAACATATAGGGCACAAAGTCTAAAGCTCATGGTGCAAAAGCCTTAAGGGTGTGTCTGAATTCACCTTTGCTATTTTAAGGATGAAGAATACGCTCTGCGCCCGGCGCATGGTCTAACAGGGTTGTGCTTATTCTCTTAATGAGTTCTGAATGTGTTTTGAGCATAACGTGCATTAAACCAATCAGAGTCTCGTCTCTCATTCCTTTTAAGAGTCAGTTGTGTTGCTCCACGACAAATTTGCTATTTACATGATGGACTTTGTAAGTGTAAAAACTAAATCTTTCACTAGCGAGAAAACAGTTAAACAGAGAATCTGCAGCGCAAGGATAAAGAACGAGCCTCCTCCATTCAGCCTCTTTACTTTACTTTTACTCTTTACTCCTTTACTTTGGTGGAGTGAGGAAACGGTGGAAACTCCCTCCACTGAACACATCCATCAGCCCACATATTTAATTTCATTTAAGCACAAATATTTGCTTCGAAACTATTTCTAAATTCAGTTCTAATCTCCAGCAGAGGAATAAATGAACAATAATAATGAGACTTGTGCGGTTTTATTCTGTTTGTGCATTCATTTATAAATTGTGCATTCATATCCTTTGCAAATGTGAAATCAAGCTATCGTGTTTGTACTTTTAAAGCGTGTTTGTACGTCTTGTTACTTATTTCAGAGTCCTTCTAGTTATTTGGCTTTCACTTTCTTACCCAGCAACTTCTCATAGTATAATTATGATTTGTAGTCCTTCAGATAAAAAAAAGATGCATCCGCATTGAACCGAAAAGGAAGACTTCTTCACGTTCATTCAGTCACACTCAAACACTACGGACAATTTTAGCCTACCCAACTCACCTATACCACATGTGTTTGGACTGTGGTGGAAACCAGAGCACCCGGAGGAAACCCACGGCAGCATGGAGAGAACATGCAAACTCCACACAGAAATGTCAACTGACTCAGCTGGGAATCAAACCAGCAACCTTCTTGGTGTGAGGCAAACATACTACCCACTGCACCACTGCGTCGCCTCTGTTTTATAATGTTATAGTTATTTGGCTTTCGCTTTCTTACCCAACAACTTCATTCATTCATTCATTCATTCATTCATTCATTCATTCATTCATTCATTCATTCATTCATTCATTCACTTGTTTATTCATTCATTGATTCATTCATTCATTCATTCATTCATTCATTCATTCGTTCATTCATTCGTTCATTCATTCGTTCATTTATTCATTCATTGATTCATCCATTCATTCATTCATTAATTTATTCATTCGTTCGTTCGTTCGTTTGTTCATTATTCATTTGTTCGTTCATTCGTTCATCATTCATTCATTCATCGATTTGTTTGTTCATTAATTAATTAATTAATTAATTAATTAATTCATTCATTCATTCATTCATTCATTCATTCATTCATTCATTAATTCATTAATTCATTAATTCATTAATTAATTAATTAATTAATTAATTAATTAATTCATTCATTCATTCATTCATTCATTCATTCATTCATTCGTTCATTCGATCGTTTGTCCATCCATCCATCCATCCATCCATCCATTCATTCATTCATTCATTCATTCATTCATTCATTCATTCATTCATTCATTCATTTTCTTTTAGCTTAGTGTCTATTTCAAAGGTCAGATGCGGATGTCCTTCTAGCCACAACCTAATAGTCGAAAACACCCACACACACTCATTCACACACTCACTCATACACTACGGCCAATTTAGACCATTCAATTGACCTATAGTGCATGTGTTTAGACTGAGGGGGAAACCGGAGCAACCGGAGGAAACCAACGCCAACCAGGGGAGAACATGCAAACTTCACACAGAAACGCCAACTGACCCAGCTGGGACTGAAACCAGCAACCTTCTTGCAGTGAGGCGCCAGTGCTAACCACTGAGCCATTGCACCGCCTACCCAGCAACTTCTCATAGTATAATTCATTCATTCATTCATTTTCTTGTCGGCTTAGTCCCTCTATTAATCCGGGGTCGCCACAGCGGAATGAACCGCCAACTTATTCAGCAAGTTTTTACACAGCGGAGGCCCTTCCAGCCGCAACCCATCTCTGGGAAACATCCACACACACATCCACACACACACTCATACACTACGGACAATTTAGCCTACCCAATTCACCTGTACTGCATGTCTTTGGACTGTGGGGGAAACCGGAGCACCCGGAGGAAACCCACGCCAAGGCAGCGAGAACATGCAAACTCCACACAGAAACGGCAACTAAGCCGAGGCTCGAACCAGCGACCTTTTTGCTGTAAGGCGACAGCACTACCTACTGCCTCGTCCATAGTATAATTAGAAAAGAAATCATCCCTCCTGGACCAATCTGAGTTAAGGCATGCTGTTCAGGAGCAAAGTGAAAGGTGATAAGATGTAGGATATCTTCACAATCCTCAGGTCCATGAATCAAGCCTTCAGGGAGTTTGAACCTGCAACCTTTGGATTACCTCCTGCTGTGTGTATGTGTGTGTGTGTGTGTGTGTGTGTGTGTGTGTGTGATACACTGATGCAGATTTGGCTTATTAAAGCCTCATGTGCCTCCTGCTCTTGCCGGTCTGTGTTTTTTTTTCTCTCTGGCTCCCTCCCTATCATTTTCCTGAGTATTTCCAGAGTCTTGACACTCATCACAGAAGAGTCAGACAGAGTAGGATCAGAGCGTAGCGTGTCTGTAATTGCTCCTGTGTGTATTCTCGGTTCTGTTGCTGAAATAAATTAAAGCACGGCCAGATAACAAACAGGAGCTGTGTCCATCTAGCGCAGAACAATGGCCATTATTCTCCACACTAAACCTCTAACCTCACGCGTATAATCATGTTTGGTCTGGGGAATTTGAATAATGCTGTGGTGGAGGCTCTGGTAGAGTTGGAGTTGCTGCTACGGATGTCTGAATTGATGTCTGGTTGAGTTAGAGTGGAGTACAGAGATTGATAAGCATGAAGTAGAGGTTAAGGAATGTTACACATCAGGTCTGAAGGTAACACTTTAGAATAATGGTTGGTCCCACTTTATATTAAGTGTCCTTAACTACTATGTACTTGCATCAAAAAATAAATGCAATGTGCTTACTGTGTTCATAAAGTATTTGAGAGCACTTGTGGTGCACTTGAGTTGGGATATGGGTTGGGTTATGGACAGGTTTGGTGGTATGGGTAGGTTTAAGGGTGGGTTAAGGTGTAGGGAATGGTCAGCAGTGTATTTACAAAAGTAATTACAGAAGTTAGTTACAGATGTAATTACATACAGGTATTTAATCAAGTACACAGTACATGTATTTACACAATAAGTGCATTGTAACAAACTATTAATTTCTGTGTAGGTACATATTAGTTAAGGCCACTTAATATAAAGTGTGACCTAATGGTCCATTAGTTAATGCATTTACTAATATTAAATAAGGATAATCTTGTCGGCGCCAGTGGTGTAGTGGTTAGTGCGTTGAGACATGCACTCTAGTTTGATTCCGCCTCGCGGTCCTTTGCCGATCTATCCCCCCTCTCTGCTCCCCATCCTTTCCTGTCAATTCTTTCTAATTTCCTATCCAATAAAGGTGAAAACCCCCAAAAAATATTAATAATAAAAAAATAAGTATAATCTTGTTTAATCTTTATTAATCATAGTTCAACATTTACCAATGCATTATTGAAATCCAATGTTGTGCTTGTGGACGTTATTAGCTCCTATTATGCAGTATAGAAGGTCATATTTTGGTTTTGGGGTCTTCAACAACACACTCGTTTACAGTGCATCAGAAAATGAATGAATGAAGACTCATGTACTGTAGGTTCTTCTTCCAGGTACTTCTCGCATTCTGTTTTAACAATACTTTGAATTTGAACATGCTAATCTGCTCGCAAACTCTTCGTAACTTACTCAACCCGGGCTCATTGTGGAAACGTAGCCCCGCGGACGTTTCTGCAGACTGCGAGATACATCCTGGGAGGTACGTATTCAAGCGTTTTTTGTTTTCGCGGATGCGTGAGAGGCCGCTGTGCACGCTTTTTCGTGTCTCGGGCGCCTCTCGGGAGCGCGCGACGTTCGCGCTGTTCTCGCGCGAAAAGCCGCCGGATCGGCCGACCCAGCCGCCCTCCTCTTCCTCCTCCTCCTTCCCTAAACCCGAGCGACGGTTTGCAAAAGCCGTCCAGAAAAACAAAAACAAAAAAAGCAAAAGCCCTCGTCTTCGATTTCGACCGCGTTTTCGGATCCCTCCACGTTCTCGCCCTTATTTTTCAAAGTCTGTTTTTCATCTTACCTGATTTCTGGAACCGCTGTTCCCCGGACTCGATCCTGGTTATCGTGCCCCCGGACGGCTCCTCCTCCTCTGGGGCCTCCGCTCCGCCGACGGAACGTTTGAGCTAAGCGGACAAACTGGTTGCATCGGGAAAGCCCTCCACTCGGAGGCGAGCCGTCGGCCGGCGAGCGCAAAGAGGAGGAGCGGAGGGTCGCCACACCTCCCCGCAGCGTTCGCTAGAAAAAAACTAAACGCATCCGTACGTACCTCTGGCCACGTAAATCGCGGTCTCCAGAAACGTCCGCGAGGCTACGTTTCCAGAATGAGCTTGGGTTGAACGTACTATATAGTAGGGAATTATGCGATTTTGGATGCAGCCCAGTTTGTATTAAATGTATCAAATACATTTTTCGTATAAGTGTTCCACTTAAAACATCACTCACATATGAATGCTATGTGGAGCTTTAGTAGAGTCTGACAATATTTCTGTAAAATGTATCCCCTAGTTTCATTGTGTGATAGAGGTTTAGTGTAGAGTTATGTGGAGTGACATGTCAGATAGAGTTTCAGTCCGTTTCAATAGAATCCAAATGTCACGAGTTTCAATAAAATGTCAAGATTCAGTCGAGACTCACGTAGGTTCATCAAACTGAGGATTGATTAAAGCGAGGAATCAATATTGTGGTGTTGAGGGGAATCCTGTAGCGTGAGCTGCTCCTGTGCGTCTCCCAGACTCATTACCATCCGCAGAGATGAGAGGAGGTAAAGCTCACCTCCAGAGAGACCAAACAAACTCAAACTCTTCCAAAGCACTTACGCTTTAAGCTCATTAGAAGGACAAAAAGCAGATCCAAACACACACACACACACACCGAGAGAGAGACAGAGAATTGAATTTCAACTCAATTTAAATAATTTATTAATTATATCATTGTATATTATTGCCAACTTTATATATATATATAAATATTTTTCCGTACATAGTAAGTAATAGGTATAGTAAGTCTAATGCCAATAAAAAAATAAATTAAAAAACGGTGAACAAAAAGTAACTGTGTGCAAGCATTGATTTACACGTATAACCATGACTGCACATCTGCAGCGCATCACCCAGCAATATCACTGTCTGAAGGCGGGACAGCAGAGAAGGTAATGAAGTCCTCCAAACAGCAACAATCCCTCACTGAATCCTTCCAGCAGACATACCCAACTGGTTCCGAGAGACATGTAAAAATAACAAAGGCAGTGCGGGTGTTTATTGCTGAAGATTTGCAGCCGTTTTGGGTGATTGGAGATGTGGGCTTTTGTCATCTTATAAAAGCACTCGATCCCAAAACAGACTACAGTCTCGCACATTTTTTAGCACCGAGATAATGAAGATGGTTTATTTCAACCCGGGCTCATTGTGGAAACGTAGCCCCGCGGAGGTTTCTGCGGATCGCGATTTACGTCCCGGGAGGTACGTATTCGAGCGGTTTTTGTTTTCGCGGATCCGCGAGAGGCCGCTGTGCGCGCTTTTTCGCGTCTCGGGCGCCTCTCTCCTCTTCCTCCTCCTCCTTCTCTAAACTCGAGCGACAGTTCGCAAAAGCCGTCCAGAAAAAAAAAAAAAGCAAAAGCCCTCGTCTTCGATTTCGACCGAGTTTTCGGATCCCGCCGCGCCGCGGATTCCGTTTTTCGTCTTACCTGATTTCCGGAACCTGCTGTTCCCCGGACTCGATCCCGGTCATCGTCCCCGCGGCCAGCTCCTCCTCCTCCGGGGCCTCCGCTCCGCCGACGCAACGCTGTGAGCTAAGCGGACAAACTGGTTGCATCGGGAAAGCCCTCCACTCGGAGGCGAGCCGTCAGCCGGCGAGTGCGAAGAGGAGGAGCGGAGCGTCGCCACACCGCCGGCCACGTAAATCGCAGTCTCCAGAAACGTCCGCGGGGCTACGTTTCCAGAATGAGCTTGGGTTGGTTTATTTATGTTTACTGAAGTGCAAATATGTGTATTTGAAATGGCCAATTTATCTTTGTTTACTTCACATGTGTGTTTATTTTCAAAGTGGAGGATTTTATGTGTTGTACATGGGCTACAGCAGCTGGGAGATTTCACTGTTCATTTGTTTTACACTAGGAACTACTGCACTTTTCTTGGCTTTTAAGTAAAACAAAATGAGTACTGCAATAAATAGTTTTTATTCTTTTCTCCTTATGCTCTTACTGTTCATATTGCCTATAGAATAAAAAAAAACACACGTGTCAAGCCATGAGAACCAAACCGAAAACCGTTTTTTACATTACTTAAGCATCTATAATTTTTTTTTTCATTTTGAGCATTATAAACTCTAGATGATGGATAACAAAGCCCAGAGTGTCTTCTTTCCAAAGATACATAAACTTTGAATGTAGACCAAATCATTCAGCAACTGTAAATGTTTCAACTTGGGAAGATGATTTTTGAGAAAGTGCCTCTGGCGGTGAGGGAGAGAAGGACATCGACATAGCCTCAGAAAACCTTTTACAGTAATCTCATTTTGCATGCTATCTTCATCAAATTTAAAATGTAAACATATGAAATACTTGGCTTTCAAGTCATATTTTTTTCTAGGAGATTACATTAATGTTTTCCTGTGTTTCTATATGGAAAACTAAAATTAAACACAATGAAAAAAACTCAAAGACTCAAAGTGTCTTCTTTCCAATGATACATAATTTGTGTTTGTAGCTTACTGGAGTCAGGAACTGTTACTATTTAAAGTTAGGTTGGTGTAAAACCCCAAAATTGAGTGCTGGCTAAAACCGAGGTATGTATTGAACTGTGGGCTAACTGTATTGTTGCATCCCTAATATCTGCCGTTCCCCTTAGCTCTATGTCTTCACGCTAAAGAGATTTGTGCATGCAGTTAAAAAACATAATTTACATTAAAAACTTTCAGTGTTTTAAGATGCTGATGAGTGTTAAACGTGTCATAACATTCTTGTGAAAAGATCTAATGTCCAACACGTTAGATCAGATTTCCAGTGTGTATAGTAAAGCGCATTCAGAGGCAGCGCTGCATGGTAAAATGAGGAAATATGATTGGCTGACATCTGTGCGGGATTATTATTGTTTGTGCTGAGTTTTCTTTTTGTCTGTGGTTGTGTGTGAGTGTGTGTGTGTGTGTGTGTGTGTGTGTGTGTGTGTGTGACAGGCAGAAGCTCACAGCTCATGTAATCTGATCTTTCAATTCGGAAGCGCAACTCTTCATTGTGTGCAATTCTGCCCTCGTGGGAATAGATCTGCCTTTTCCGGCCTGCAGGCCACCTGTCTGCTTAATGTTTACTCACACATACACACATATGCACACATACACACATGCACTTACACAAATACATGCATTTTATATATATATGTATATATATGCATTACACACAAACACATACACATGTGTATATACACACACACACCTATGCAAACACATGCATACCTACATTACAAACACATTACACATTACATTACACATATACATACATGTATACACACACACACACACACACACACATATGCACACATACATACATGCACTCACACAAATACATGCATTATAGATATGCATTACACACAAACACACACACATTTGTATACACACACACACACACACACACACACACACACACACACACACACACACACACACACACACACACACACACACACACACACATGTTTGTTTTTGTGAAAAGTGGGGACATTACATAGGTTTCCATTCTTTTTATGCAGCCCAAACTGTATATTATATTGCCCTCAACCCACCCGACCCATAAACCCAACCATCACAGGAGTCTGTGTGCAGCTTTACTCTCTGATTAAACTCATTCTGTAGGATTTATAAGCAATGTCCTCATATTTCACCTCCTTTTTGTAATACCTGCGTCATACCCATGTCATTATACAGATTTGTGTCCTGATATGTCACAAAAACACGTACACACACACACACACACACACACACAGACAGACACACACACACACACACAAACCTATGCAAACACATACACAATACACATTTGCATATATACACACATACATACACACACACATACACACACGTCTCTCTCTCACACACACACACACACACAGATAACATCAGCAGTCATTTCTCGAATTATTTCCTTCTTTTCATCATGATCATGTTGATATGTGTGATAAAGAAGGCGCCTTTTCATGTCATTTTTTCTTTCTAGCTCAGTGAGCTCAGATGAAGTTGAAGAAGCTGAAATATCAGAGCTTCAGCAGTCACAGAACACACGCACAACTCTGGCAGACTGTTAGATTCACACACAGCTGCTTGAGCTTTCATTGAGTGATTCTTCACACTTTAGAAGCTGCGCGCGGGCCTGCGCATGTGTGTGTGTGTGTGTGTTTAATTCTTCTCTGAATTGCATCAGGTGTAAGGGTTCTTCAGAGAGTGAATGTTTGCTATGAATCATATCTCAATGTCTCTACCTTGACTTATTCAATGAAAGCTTGTTGAGTTTAAAGAAAAAACTGATTTAAGGGTGAAAAATATTCATCCCAAAATGATAATCCTGTCAAGCTTGTATGGGATATTCTATAAAGTAGGTTCTGGAACTTGTTCCCCATATTTGTAAACTAATGATGAACTGCAGGTTTTTCTGTGGTATTATTTTAGTGTAAATATTATCATTATTATAGGATTTTTTTTACAATAATCTTCTTTAAATGTATTTTGGTAACACTTTAGTTTAGACTTGACTTGATCTTGACTTTATTAATCTCCAAAGGGAAATTCTCATGTCACAGCAGAACTCTTCATACTAAAAATAGATAAATAAGTTACATATACACATAAAAATAATACTAAAATTACATTTCATACTGCACACTTTAGTTCCAGAAACAACGAGTAGACATATCTAATATCTAATTCAGTTCAGTGCAGTTCATCAATTCATCTGGTATGACTTTGGTTATGCAATCTGATCACAAAATGTACCTTTTAAAAAGGTACAACCAAGGTGACAGATTTTATACCTTCATTTCTGAGAGTGTACCCAAAACCTAAACCCAACTTCTACCTTACTAACTATAATAAACAGCTAACTAGTTGTTTATTAAGCTAGTAGTGCTAGTTAACAGTTTGTTAATACCATGAATTGTGACCTAAACTACATTTTTAAAATATAATTTGGGGTACTTGTGTGTTTTTTTTTTTCTCTTTTAATATGCCAATTTTCCTCCTTCTTAATTAAATAGTAACCTATTTCTCAGAGATCGAAATGCCGGTACTGGGAAACACCCATACACACTTGTTCACACACACATACACTAGGGCCAATTTAGTTCATCAATTCCCCCTATACCCCAACACGGGGAGAACTTGCAAACTCCACAAAGAAAGGCCAACTGACCCAGCTGGGACTCAAACCAGCGACCTTCATGCTGTGAGGCCACAGTGCTAACCACTGAGCCACTGTGTCAACCAATATTTATTTAGTATTTATATATATATTTTTATTATTCCTTGATCTAAAGGAAGATAACAATTTAGCATTATTATTATTTTTATTAATGATAATAATAATAACAATAACAACAACAACAATAATAATAACAATAAAAAAATAATAATAATGCTATTAATAAAATAATAATAATAATAATAATAATAATAATAATAATAATAATAATAATAATAATAATAATAATAATGCTAATAATAATAATAATAATAATAATAATAATAATAATAATAATGCTAATAATAATAATAATAATAATAATAATAACAATAATAATGCTAGTAATAATAATAATAATATAACAATAATAATAATAATAATAATAATAATAATAATAATAACAATAATAACAATAATAAAAATATATTATTCAATATTGAATTAATCGATTTTAATAATATTATTGAATAAATTAAGATATAAATGAATGAATGATTAAATAAATAAGTAAATAAATAAATAAATCTTTAGTTGTATCAAATTAACCTCAAATTTAACCTTCCAATCATCTCAATTTAAATCTGTTAAACTGACCAAAAAATTTAATTAATATCACAACCCGTCTTCCACGTGTGTTTGTTTTCCTCATGTGACCTTCACCATGTGCTCCATTTTTCTAGTTCCGCCACTCGTTAATGTTCATCTGTTCCACCTGTGTTCATCCTCTTCTGTTCAATCACTGTCATCATCCTCATGTGTATTTAAGTCCTTTTATTCAGTTCATCCATTGTCCGGTATTTTCACTACGTCGACGTCTGTCTTCACTCCATGTTCTTCCTGTGTTGATCTCCGTAAGCGTTGTAAATAAATATATATGTTTTGATAATCCTGAGATCCCGTGCCTTCTTCAAGTGAACCCAGGTGTTACAGTTAAACTTTGTATAACTTAAATACTAAATACTTACCAGATAAACTTATTAAAATAAGTTAAGGTGACATCAATACATAAACATTTGTTGTTATAACTTTTGCCGTATTTTTTTTTACATTGTGGGGTCACAGACATCGACAGTTAATTGCAAAACAATACAGTTTCCCATTACTTGAGTATCCATCAATTGTTGTTGTTGTTGTTGTTAGAAACATTAGACCCCTCAGCAGATAGAGCAGATGTGGACACTTGAGAGTCTGAATGTAACACACCTCACTCTCTCACACACACACTCAAAGTGTCAGATACTCGAACATCTTGTCTTGTGAACAATCTGTCGCAGTCTGTGCGCTTCCAGATGTGCACAAATACTGACACGTCTTCATTCCTGTAACAGATTTCCTTCTGAAACTACTCAGATGGCCGATAGCATTTATTTTCTGTCGCAGGATTAAGATAACAAACATTCAAATGTACTGATTGTGCACTTGTAGTGTGCTTCAAATCCTAAAGAGGACCTATTATTAAAAAGTCACTTTTATAAGAGGTTTAAACACAGTTGTGTGGGAACAGTCTGTGGGTATAACCAGTTTCTAATTGTAAAAAATAATATTAATTGTATTTGTTATAATCAGACTTGATGAAAACAGTCTGCAGAAACACTTTGATTGAAATTCTTCCTTTGTACATGTCATCAGGAAAGCCCCGCCCACTAGTGATCATCTCTCCCTCATTAGCATAGAACGTTAGTCTTTTGAATCTGTCGCTATGCTGACACACAGGCATTAGTAGCTCCGCCCTCTTCTGAAAAAAACACCATCTCATTAGCATTTAAAGCCACAGTCACCAAAATGCCACAATTAGGATCAAAGCCTGAAAGGGGAAGTTTTATCTGAGAGTTATCTGTGTGGTATTTTGATCTGAAACTGCACACACACAAACACACTCTAGGGACATCAGAGGCTTATTTTGTTGCAAACATTTTTTATTAAATTTTTTTGCAAACAAAACAGAATTTTTAGGCAATGATTATTTGCTGAAAAGCTAATGTTTCTGTTTTTGGTGCATGAGTGGATCTCGGTGACAAAAAATACACTACATTTACATAGAAAATGACCTCTTTAGAGTTATTCTTGGTTATGAAATCACTGCTTCAAAAATGAAGATATAATATATGTGTGTGTGTGTGTGTGTGTGTGTGTGTGTGTGTGTGTGTGTGTGTGTGTGTGTGTGTGTGTGTGTGTGTATATATGTATATGAGCAATATCACACTCGTAGTAGT
>NC_141027.1:79475000-79497500 GCF_052040795.2 Danio rerio
TGCTCGACCCAAGAAAACTCGAGCCGGGCACAACAGGACAGGACTAGACAGAGCTAGTGTCCGGACTCTGCCACCAAAACAAGACTTTACAAGACCAGAGTGGCAGAACCCTGACAGCTTATGTGAATAATACTAATCTTTCTACATTTGACTGACGCTTAGATTTGAAGTTGTTTGCTCAATAATAATAAAAAAAAAAAACATTTTACCCTGCTGAAAACTCCAGCTTAAACCAGCCTAGGCTAGTTGGCTGGTTTTAGCTGGTTGACCAGGCTGGTTTTAAAGGGGTTTCGGCCACTTCCAGGCTGGTTTCCAGCCATTTCCAGCCTGGTCATAGCTGGTCAGGCTGGATAATGACCAGCCAAATCCAGCTAAAACCAGCTTGACCAGCCTGGTTTAAGCTAGATATAGCTGGTTTTGGCTGGACTTCCAGCTTGGCTAGGCTGGTCAAGCTGGTTTTAGCTGGTCATCTCCCAGCCTGACCAGCTAAGACCAGGCTGGAAATGGCTGGAAACCAGCCTGGAAGTGGCCAAAACCCCTCTAAAACCAGCCTGGCCGACCAGCTAAAACCAGCCAACCAGCTTAGGCTGGTTTAAGCTGGATTTTTCAGCAGGGTAAATATGAAAGAAGCAGCTATATGTTAAAAAAATAGTTCTGGGTGTTAGAGCGTGTCACAATAATCAATATATCCACGCATCGTGCAAGACTTATTAAGATGACCTCAGTTGCAATGTACACTCACTGGCCACTTTATTAGGTACACCTGTCCGACTGCTCGTTAAGGCAAATTTCTAATCAGCCAATCACGTGGCAACAACTCAATTAGGCATGTAGACGTCTGCTGCAGTTCAAAGCAAGCATCATAATGGGGAAGGACTTGTGGAAATTTGTAGAAATATTATTTGTAACTTTAAGTGGGTTTGAAAACCTGTGTATTATCCATGGTTTCTTCCTCAAACTTCAGCCGTTTGCAGTTCCCATGCTCACAAAAGCCCCTAATATTCAACCAGTGCGCCTGAAAAGCGTGAGCGCATTGCGTCGCTTGCATGTCCCTCCATAGGAAAGAATGACCTTGCATGAGCTTGCTTTAGTTAATAGCCTCAGTCATAGTTAATCCCGTGTGCGTGGTTATTTGTCTCGGTGTACAAACAAGCGCACAGCTGGCAAAACTTTTAGTTGCTTTGTGCAGAAACCAGGTGTTGAGAAGCCTTTACGGTTAATAAACTGTGACGAATTAAGGAGATGTTAATAGTGAAACCGGTTAATCATTGAATCCCTACAGCAGTGGTGTCAAACTCAATTCCTGGAGGGCCGAAGCTCTGCACAGTTTAGTTCCAACCCTGCTCCAACACACTTACCTGTAGGTTTCAAACAAGCCTGAAGGACTCAATAAGCTTAATCAGGTGTGTTAAAATAGGGTTGGAACTAAACTGTGCAGAACTGCGGCCCTCCAGGAACTGAGTTTGACACCTGTGCCCCTACAGTGTCTCCGTCTTCTGATGGCTACTTCCAGCAGGATATAACACCATGTCATAAAGCTCAAATCATCTCAGACTGGTTTATTGAACATGACGATCAGTTCACTGTGCTCAAATGGCCTCCACAGTCACCAGAGCTCAATGTAATAGAGCACCTTTGGGATGTCGTGGAATGGGAGATTGGCGTCATGGATGTGCAGCCGACAAATCTGCAGCAACTGCGTGATGCTATCATGTCAATATGGAGAAGAAATCTCTGAGGAATATGTCCAGTACCTTGTTGAATCTCTGCCAGGAAGGATTAAGGCAGCTCTGAAGCCAAAAGGGCTACAACCTGGTACTAGTTAGGTGTACCTAATAAAGTGGCCGTTTAAGTGTATCTCGCTCTTTTTCTCTTTGGGAAAAAAATCGAAATGTTTATTGGAAGCATTAAACCACAAAGCATATTCATGCACACATATCCGCCCGTCACAGACATGTATTTCACAGTCGCTCTCAAACATGTTGTCACCTACCGCAGGTTAATGACAACAGCAAACCACATTCACGGCACATTTCATTACTATAATATAACATATTTCCCAGTGACAAATTATTCAGCGGGAAATAACGCAGGCTGTCATATGGAGCACAAAGCACTTTCATTCAAGAACTCTCAGTATAAACACAATATCAAAGTACATGAAATGCTCTGGAAGGCAGTGAAATGGCTTTATACCGATGGAGAGCTTCTCGTCAAAATTGCCTTGCTCTCCCTGTAACAGTATGTTTCACTATAATGTCAGTCAGAGAGAGCAGTTGAGAGCCAAATGCGTCTCAATCGCACGCTTTTACACATTAAATGCACACAGTGATCCGAGTGAAGAACTCTTAATAGTCGCAGTACTTCCTCTGGCTTTCATCTATTCTAACTTTAGTCAACTGAGAGCTTTACTGTGAGCGTCTACTCAAATCTGGCTCAGCTTGTGTAGCTTACTCTTTAATTGATTAATTGTAATTATTAGTTCATAATCTTGGCGACGCAGTGGCGCAGTGGGTAGCACGTTCGCCTCACAGCAAGAAGGTCGCTGGGTCGATGAGTTTGCATGTTCTCTGGAGATGATGATAAAACTTCAGATAAAACTTCAGAAAATTAAACTGCATTTTAAAATATAGTCAAATAATAATAAGATTTCAGTTTTTCCTCCATCTTTGATCAAATTAATGCAGGTCTTGCTGAGCAGAAGAGCCTTCCATCAGCAACATTAACCAGTTACTGTAAACTCCGCGGTTGCTTTAAGATTTAAAGGGCTAGCGTCGCACCAGACCCCCTTAAGTGGTTTCGCTTGAAAGTGTAGAATCTATATTTTATGCACATATGCATCACTTTGGTTTTTATTTTACTGTATAAAAGTCATTTACACTTAAATACACAGTATTTTGGATACCCGAGCTGGGTATTGAACATTGGTTCATTTTCATATTTTTTATACGACACATGTACAAGTTATAGCTCATATGAAAGCTCTTGCCGGTGCTCATACGGTTCTAGCATTCATTTACTGAATTATATTCACATATCAAACAGTTGCTGAATGAATCGTGGTGTTTCCATGGCGCAGAAGTGAAAACAATACATTTATGATCAATAAGCAGCCCCAGATAGCACAGACAGCTGTCATCTCTCACCTTATGCTGTGCGCTTCAGGGCCATTCTCCTCTGTTTTTGAGCTGATGTGCATAAGTAATCCTTTTATATGTCTGACGTGCTCCAAACACAGTGAATTATGTTTGATCAAACAAAAGAATAGTGAAATATGAACACAATGATCGCTCCCTGTGGCTTGTACAGCACCTCTCATCAGTGGGAATACAATAACTTTTGCACAGATTATGATGGAGACATTTTTCTTTTTCCCTATGATTACAGACATGTGCAGAGACCACCAACATTAATTACAGCACGCTAGACCACACACAACCTAAAAGGTACACTTTCACATTTGAGTTCATAAAAAAAATACAAAAAGCGCCTCTTTATTTAGGTGTTTATTACAATGATACCAATTTTTTGCATTTACACCTCTGCATGTGGATTTGGGAAATTTGGGTTGGAAAAATCCAGGCGGAAATCCCAAAATAACAGCAGAGTTTAACTGGTTAAAAAAAATACATCACACGCACACTTGAACTGTAATAAAACAGCCAGTTTTCCTCATCCAGTCAATTCTTGATGAATGAAATCATGTGCTGTCCTACTTTTTTCTCTTATTGGAGAAATATGTGACATTATGAAAGTAAAATGGGTTGTGAATGGCAACTCAGACTGACTTTAATCATGCAGAGCATACGCTGAAGAGCTGGAGAAAGAGTGAAGCGCTGAAGTCAGATGGACAGAATCAGAGCACACACACACATGCATGCATACACACACACACATGAATGATTCTAGCCTCTGTTTTCCAATTACAGCAGTGTTTCATCACACTAAACAGTGACTGCAGTTCTGTTCAAACTTCAGGCCTCATTATCATCTTTCTGTCTCTTCATCTATTTTTCATGTAGTTTAAGCCTCTTATATATGCGTCACATTATTGTAGAAGTCGTTTAGAAATCGTGCCTCACATCAACAATTTGTAGAGGTCATCATGTTGAGCGTGTGTCTGTGGAAACAGGTTTATTCTAATTGGATAACACTGATTATTTAATCAAACACTATCAAATAACATCGTATTCTATATCAATATTGCATGGGAAAATATTGACTTACTAATTTGTGGGAACACTGTAAACCCTCTTTACAATGTACACTCGCCGGCCACTTTATTAGGTACACCTGTCTAACTTCTTGTAACGCAAATTTCTAATCAGCCAATCACATGACAGCAACTCACTGCATTTAAGCATGTAGACATGGTCAAGACGAGTTCAAAGCGAGCATCAGATTGGGGAAGAAAGGGGATTTAAGTGACTTTGAACGTGGCATGGTTGTCGGTGCCAGACGGGCCAAATGAGATTTTCACGCACAACCATCTCTAGGGTTTACAGAGAATGCTCCGACAAAGAGGAAATATCCAGTGAGCGGCAGTTCTGTGTGCGCAAATGCCTTGTTGATGGTCAGAGGAGAATGGCCAGACTGGTTCCAGCTGATAGAAAGGCAACAGTAACTCAAATAAGCACTCGTTACAACCGAGCTCTGCAGAAGAGCATCTCTGAACACACAACACGTCCAACCTTGAGGCGGATGGGCTACAGCAGCAGAAGAGCACACCGGGTGCCGCTCCTGTCAGCTAAGAACAGGAAACTGAGGCTACAATTCACACAGACTCACCAAAACTGGACAATAGAAGATTGGAGAAACGTTGCTGCTCTGATGAGTCTCCATTTCTGCTGACACATTCAGATGCTCGGGTCAGAATTTGGCCTCAACAACATGAAAGCATGGATCCATCCTGCCTTGTATCAGCGGTTCAGGCTGGTGGTGGTGGTGTAATGCTGTGGGGGAGATTTTCTTTTGGTCCATTGGTACCAATTGAGCATCAACGCCACAGCCTACCTGAGTATTGCTGCTGAACATGTCCATCCCTTTATGAGCACAGTGTCTCCATCTTCTGATGGCAGCAGGATAACGCAGCATGTCATAAAGCTCAATCATCTCAGACTGGTTTCTCGAACATGACGATGAGTTTACTGTACTCAAATGGCCTCCACAGTCACCAGATCTCAATCTAATAGAGCACCTTTGGGATGTGGTGGAACGGGAGATTGGCATCATGGATGTGCAGCCGACAAATCTGCAGCAACTGTGTGATGCTATCATGACAACATGGAGCAAAATCTCTGAGGAATATTTCCAGTATCTTGTTGAATCTCTGCCATGAAGGATTAAGGCGGTTCTGAAGGGGTCCAACTTGGTACTAGTAAGCTGTACCTAATAAAGTGGCCGGTGAGTGTATTTAAGCCGTATGTTATGTAGCTTTTTATTTTTTTATGAAAAAGGTATAATATTTATTATGCACATAGTTTGTTTACTTAATAATTAAAATGCAATAAGTTTACTCTATTTATAAGTAAAACCAATGAATGCACATTAGTGCACTGTAAAAAGCGATTAGTTGACCTACAAAAAAAAAAAAAAAAGAGTAAACTTGTTTCCTTGTAATAATTAGGTAAACAAACTGTGTGCACCATTGTAAAAAGGTAAAGTCAATGTGTTTACTGACTTTTTTAAAGTCGCACTACACATACTAAAAGTCATTCTGTTCTTTTATATCCTGTCATGAGGGATTGCATTTTTTTATTTACTTTATTTATTTATACAGGGACAATGTACAACATGACATGTTGTGTCAGAGTTAGCTATAAAGCTAATTTACATCTGTAGTCCCTGGGCAGGAAGTAACAAATTTAACACTTATAACAAATACAATATACACTTACAGTACAATAAATACAGTACATCATTGTCAATAAAATGAAATCAAATCAGTGGCTGCTTATTTGATTTTGTTTTAGCCAGATTTTAAGAACAGTTTTAAAATGATTAAAAGTGCTGCTCTCTCTGATATACACTGGTATTTTATTCCATCTTTCTGCTGCTTAAACTGAAAAAACTGATTGTCCAAAAGCAGTTCTCTTAAGTTTAACTGAACAATCACCTCTAACAGATGACCTAGTCTGTCTTATATTGTCCTTGCCGACAATCACACATTGTTTGAGGGGTGGCGGTGCAAGATCATGAAATATATTATACATTAAACACATATCAGCATAAAATAAGAAACTGTCAAATGTTAGTAATTTTTGTTGTGCAATACAGTTGCAATGATGATAGCTCCTTGGCTTTTTAGCTGAAATTTTAACAGTGTGTTTATATATAACATACAATGGTTTTAATGTTGTAATGTTCGTATGCGACCAGCTTGTAGCACAATAAGATAAATGAGGTAAAATCATTGTATTCATGAAAAGTTTAGCAGCAGCCATAGGTAACTGATGCCTAATGTTTCTATAGATCGTCAGGCTTGCTCTAGCACTTTTGGAAACCTTCTTAATTTAAATTGGAGTCAATAATTATACCCAAATATTTAAAATGATCAACACTATTTATTACTTCTCCATTAACTAAAATATCTGAGCAATGCTCCTCATTTTTCTTAATTGAAAAAAACATGCATGAAGTTATAGGGACAAAATCAAGTCTCAGATGTGCTCAATAATGATGAAGATCAACATGTCAGATATTGCATGCAGTTGTCTGTGAACACCAGTCTGCCACTGAGCTGAAACAAAAAGTCTAATCCCGTCTGTGCAAGCAAAAACACCCCCCAAAATCAAATGGATTTGGATTTAAATTATTTTGGAAAAAATAAATAGATAAAGCTCCAAGCATAAAGGCATCATCAGCTCATTTTGTCTCCACAAATACTAAAACTCTTTGTTTTTATTTTATATCCTGCCATGAGGGAATGCATGAAGTTGTTAGGACACAATCAAGTCTCCGATGTACTCATAATTATGATGGTGAACATGTCAGATCTTGGGTGTTTTAGTAGTCTGTGAACACCCGTCCGTCACTGGGCTGAGAGAAACAGTCTAATCTCATCTGTCCAATAAAGACGTGTGCTTCATGTCGGCGCAACTGACTCAATCTCTCTCTGCCTTTTATCCCTGTCCCTAATTGGCTGGTGGGAGTAGAAATATCCGAGCGTGTTTGATGTTCCCCATATTTTCGCATCCTCCGTTGCTTGTGTCTCCCTTCAGTGGAATCAAGTGGGCGTCCAGTTCCTCCCACAAACCCCTCGGTCCCGCTAGAGACTGCGATTATATCATCGCTCCGGGTCGGCAGGAATTTCTCTCTGATGAAGCTGACGTGATTTATCGAGCTCGTGTTTTGTGCGGATGGAAAGCGACTGGTATGGCGCTAAAACACTTGCAGGAAACATCTGGAAACATCTCTGCTTCATTGGTGGATTGAGGATTGATGGCCGTGTGTGATTGGGTTGTCATGTGAAGTTAAGCAGTTAGTGCCTTCGCTTTTTCTGTCTTGGTGTTTGGTTTAGTGGGATTTGCTTGTTTCTGTGACCATTAAACTTTGCTCTTCTTCTTTGGATATCTAAATAAAAGATGTATCTGTGCACTTTATTGTTCTGTAAAAAACCATTAGCCCTCATAATCTTTTATCAAACACCATAACCTGCTCTTTCCCTCGAAATGACATCTTCATTTCTGCTCACATGGAATGCTTTTAAGGTGGGGCTATCAGTCAATTAGGGCGGAGCTATCAGTGCTTTAGAGCAGAGATATCAGTACTTTAGGGTGGAGCTAAAAGTGCTTTAGAGCAGAGATATCAGTACTTTAGGGCGGAGCTATCAGTGCTTTAGAGCAGAGATATCAGTACTTTAGGGCGGAGCTATCAGTGCTTTAGAGCAGAGATATCAGTACTTTAGGGCGGAGCTATCAGTGCTTTAGAGCAGAGATATCAGTACTTTAGGGCGGAGCTATCAGTGCTTTAGAGCAGAGATATCAGTACTTTAGGGCGGAGCTATCAGTGCTTTAGAGCAGAGATATCAGTACTTTAGGGCGGAGCTATCAGTGCTTTAGAGCAGAGATATCAGTACTTTAGGGCGGAGCTATCAGTGCTTTAGAGCAGAGATATCAGTACTTTAGGGCGGAGCTATCAGTGCTTTAGAGCAGAGATATCAGTACTTTAGGGCGGAGCTATCAGTGCTTTAGAGCAGAGATATCAGTACTTTAGGGCGGAGCTATCAGTGCTTTAGAGCAGAGATATCAGTACTTTAGGGCGGAGCTATCAGTGCTTTAGAGCAGAGATATCAGTACTTTAGGGCGGAGCTATCAGTGCTTTAGAGCAGAGATATCAGTACTTTAGGGTGGAGCTAAAAGTGCTTTAAGGCGGAGCTATCAGCACTTTATTGTGGGACTATCAGTACTTTTGGGCGGAGCTTTGAGTGCATTAGGGCTGAGCTATCAGTACTTTAGGGCGGAGCTATCAGTTCTTTAGGGCGGAGCTATCAGTACATTAGGGCAGAGCTATCAGTGCTTTACGGTGGAGCTATCAGTGCTATAGGGTGGAGCTATCAGTGCTATAGGGTGGAGCTATCAGTGCTATAGGGTGGAGCTATCAGTACATTAGGGCGGGACTATCAGTGCTTCAGGGCAGAGCTATCGCTACTTAAAGGTGGAGCTATCAGTACTTTATGGTGGAGCTATCAGTACTTTAGGGCGGAGCTACCAGTGCTTAAGGGCAGAACTATTGGTACTTTAGGGTGGAGCTATCAGTACATTAGGGCGAAGCTATCAATACTTTAGGGCGGAGCTATTGGTACATTAGGGCAGAGCTATCAGTACATTAGGGCGGAGCTGTCAGTACTTTATTGTGGGGCTATCAGTACTTTAGGGCGGGGCCATAAGTACTTTATGGTGGGGCTCTCAGTACTATAAGGTGGGGTTATAAGTCTGTTAGGACGGGGCTATCAGTACTTTAGGGCGGGCTATCAGTACTTTAGGGCAAAGTTATCAGTACTTTAGGGGGGGTTATTAGCACTTTAGGGCAGGGCTATCAGTACTTTAGGGTGAAGTTATCAGTGCTTTAGGTCGGAGCTATCAGTACTTTATGGTGGGGCAATCAGTGCTTTAGGGCGGAGCTATGTGTGCTTTAGTGCAGAGCTATTACTCCTTCAGGGTAGGGCTGTCAGGACAATCTTAACTTCCATGTCATGGTAACACTGTATAACACGTTTCTTATATTAACATTACTAAATATGAACACCTAAAATCTGTTATAAAAGTTTAAAGGTCTTATAAATAGGGATTTTTTCATGAGTATTTTATTGAGTTCCCTAAAAAGGGTCAATACTTTTATGTTTAACTTCATGTATTGCATGTAATATTTTTTTTTTTATAATTTGTGAAATATTTGTCACATTACTAAAATAAGATTGTATTTAATGTAAATGAGCTAACATAAACTAGCAGTAACAAGCAGTATTTTTATTAACAACCATAAAAAAAATAATAAAATAAAAGAAATCTAATTAATATCTCAATATCTGATGAATTCGTAATGGTTAGTTAATTTAAAAGTTTCCTGTTCCATGTACTTCAAACAATGTAATATGAGATTCTTGGTGAACTATGAGTTTAAAGTACCTCACCATTCCCTTAATTTATAATGCTTAAATTTATAAGTTTTGTTTGTCTCTTTAAATGCAAATGAGCTACTGCTCCCCGCCCCCTTCTCAGTAGCTTGTTCTTCTATTATTAAAGCAATAACAAACAAATCATCTAAAAACGTGCTTTAAAGCCTTGCGTTTTTAACTCGTGCATGTAAACAGTTCTGGGAGAAATCATGTGTGTATCATTATTACAGTGTTACTAATATAAATAATAATTCATGCTAGAGTGACTTTATAACTCTGCAGATCAGCAAAGTTAAAAAAGCACAATATGACCCATCTTAGCAAATGCATTTCCATTTATTTTATTAAATGTATTTGCTTTTATAGCACACATAAGAACAACAATTGTTGATCACTGTGCTTTACAAAAACAGAAGGTAAAATGTTTGATAAATCTAATATTGACTAAAATTCACCACTGGTATCTCTGTGTAAAGTGCTATACCTCCCTCAGTGTATTTCAGTGTTTTACTCTCAGGGTTTGCAAGAAGGACTGCAGAAGACATTATGTGGTTTTACACTGATCGCGATAGCAGATACGCCACGAGAGTCATGGAAAAAAAGCACATGTCCTGTGGTCTGACTGTGAGGTCTGTCAGCACCGTTACTGTTAATATACTGAGAGCTGTCATTTCATATTTCACCATGATCAAACATTTGAAGCTCAGCATAGTTTGAGCAAGGCCACTACTTGAGGAAAAAATGTTCAACGAATGTATTTCCACATGAGTCTGTTGAAATTCTTGGTTGTGATTGGCTGGAATGTGTGCTGTAATAATGTTTAATGCAGTCCCAGTCAGTTTAGATCACAGTTTGAAAATAAATGCACTTGTCTCAAACATTAGCACTGTAAAACCCGACAGTCAACTGTATCAGATGAAATGAGTGTAGTTAACTCAAAATGGACTGAAATTTACTCATTTAAATAGAGTGTTGAACTCAGTGTTGAATGTTATGAGTAGGCCCACACGGAATCTGCGCGCACAGAATTCCGCATATTTTCTGGAGATTTTCCGCAGAATTTTCCGCAGATTTATGCAGATTTTTAGCCCATTATTAATTCTGTTTCTTTGCTTGAGTAAATGTGTAAATCTGAATTTATTCAGTTTTTATTCAGTAATTTATTACTTTTTATTTAATATATTAAGGTTTAAGTTATGATACTCCGCTGGATACTCCCAAAACAATTCCGCAGAAATTTGCAGATTTTTACCAAAATTCTCCGCAGAAAACGCAAGCAAAAAACGTCTGCAGATTCCGTCTGGCCGTGGTTATGAGTAAATTAAATACCTCATTACTTCAACTTAAATAGAGTAAGTTCACAGTACTTATATAGATTAGTTTTTTAACTTAAATGGTTTGCAGCCATCGGTTTCCTCAAATGGTTTGAGTTGCCTTAACTTATTAGGTTGTACAGTTGGTTTGAGTTCTCTTCATTTATTGAGTATTACTGTGCTCAAATTGCTTCATTTACTCAAATAGATTAAGTTCACAGAACTCATTTGGATTAATTTTTGAACTTTAGTGGTTTGTTGCAATCGGTTTCCTCAAATGGTTTGAGTTTCCTTAGCTTTTTAGGGTTTTACAATGTAGTAACCATCATGCCTCATTCACACAGGGCGTCAGCGTCAACGTCAGGCGTTGCCGAACTGCATTCTCGATCCGTTAGCGCCGCTTCAGAGGCGTTGCTTCTTGCAGAAGTTGGAACTAGCTCAACTTTTCAAGCGCCGATGGAAGCGTCAGCCAATCAGATCGCTGTATGCAAATACACCATCTAGACAGTGGCCTATTGCTGCCTGAATTTCATTGGCTGACACTGCTATGATGATCGCGTCAGCCCTAACTTCAGACACGCCTTCAGTCAAGCGTTGACGCTGAAGCCCCGTGTGAATGTGGTGTTAGCAGATGTTCTTCATTCCTCTAAGTGATCTTGAGGACAATGATGTGTATTTTCAGCCTGATTTCACAAGGAAACAAAAGTATTTTACCTTTTGTCAGTTTAATGGCTAATTTGTGCGAATTTGTATGAGTTGAGTCGTACGAAAATGTACGATTTTAAAAAGGAGGCGTGGCACCTAATTTCCCCCCCTAACCCCATCAGTTATTGGGTGATGAGAAAATCGTGCTAAATTGTACAAATTTAATCATACGAATTCATATGAATTAGCCACTAAATCAAAACGTTACGAACTGCCATGAGATTGCGTTGGTATTTTACCAGGAGCCAGGACCTCACACTTATTCATTCATTCATTTTCTTGTCGGCTTAGTCACTTTATTAACCCAGGGTCGCCACAGCGGAATGAACCGCCAACTTATCCAGCAAGTTTTTACGCAGCGGATGCCCTTCCAGCTGCAACCCATCTCTGGGAAACATCCACACACACATACTACGGACAATTTAGCCTACCCAATTCACCTGTACCGCATGTCTTTGGACTGTGGGGGAAACCGGAGCACCTGGAGGAAACCCACGCGAAGGCAGGGAGAACATGCAAACTCCACACAGAAACACCAACTGAGTCGAGGTTCGAACCAGCGACCCAGCGACCTTCTTGCTGTAAGGCGAACATGCTACCCACTCCGCCACTGCCTCGCTACCTCACAATTATGATTGTGAGGCCCTGTCATTTACATGCACAAATATGGAATAAAATCGCTGTCATAAATATTTTGTGCGTAATTAAAATTCACGCAACTGTATTTATAAAAACGTAAAGGAAAACGGAGCGTACTCGTAATTTTACGAGGGTACAATTCCAAAATCTGCGATTAGAACAGACACGGATGAGACATTTTCTTTGTCTGTTTGCATATGACTGATGAATTTACGATGGGTGTACTTTACAAACACGAAACACAGTTTCATCACGGACACCAAGACCTGATTATGAGTACGAATCAAAAAGTCTGAACCTTTATTACAGCTCATGACGGACATATCTCAAAGAGGGAATAACAAAAATCTTACCTGAGATGGTGTGCGGGAGCCCAGCAAGTGCACTGTTGTGATCGATAGCTCTCGGTTGTTTATTACAGCCTGTGACAGCGGTGATGTAATTTTAAATGTCGCTTTTTGATTCGTACTCATAATCAGGTTGTCTTGTCCGTCGTGTCGTGTCGAGTCTTTGCCTTGCTTCCTGGCGCATTTGGTATTTACATGGCGGACTATGTAAGTGTAAAAACTGAACGCTTCACTAGCGAGTTAAACAGAGCATCTGCAGCGCGAGAATAAAGAACGAGCCTCCTCCATTCAGCCTCTTTACTTTTACTCTTTACTCCTTTACTTTGGTGGAGTGAGGAAGCGATGGAAACCCCCTCCACTGAATTCCCCCTTTAAGGGAATAATGTAAGCATGTAATGTAAGACTTTGTTGGTTGCTATGGTGCTCTAGCTTGTTGCTAGGTGTTTGTTATGCCTCTGGCTTGTTGCTAGGGGATTGCTATAATCACTTGGCTGTTGCTAAGGCATTGCTAGTGCACTTTTGCCTCATTATTTGGCTAGTCTTTCTGGTTGCAGGAGCATCGCTGAGAGTTTGTTAGGGTGTTTCAGGTTGTTGATACAGGCAGGAAAGCCAGAGGGAATATTTAGATTTAATTGGATGTAGCTGGAACGCTCTAGTAGCAGTTAAAATCTTTTGACAAACCCTCCTCACCCAGGTCTCGCACAATAACAGCCCTGTTGGCTTTATCAAGACAACATAATGATAATGCGATATTAGAGCTCATGAGACAATTAGGACTTTCTTATTTGCTCTATTCATTCCCCCACACACCCTCTAAATGTGAGTCCTGATGAGCAATCAGCCCTTGCGCTGTTTCGGGCCGGGGAATTTAGTCATCGCACATTTAGAAGAAATGCCACCGCTCGGCTTTTCACGCTCCAAATGACTCTCTGAAGCGATTGAGGCGTTTTAAAGGATCTCGCCGCTCTTTTTCGGTGCCGTTTCGTTGAAAAAGGCGTTTGGCTACGGTCATTAAGTTTGCTGGGGTTGTTATGATGATGATGATGATGGTGTGATGCTCTGTGTGATCTTGAGGACATCAGTGTGTGCTTCAACAGGAGCCGATATAGGGATCGCACAAATATGGTAAAGAGTATTTGAGAAGAGCTAGCGAACACATGCTATTACGAGTTTATAGAAATGCCAGCGCCATTTCATACATCTTGCCACTATTGTTTTGTGTCGTTTTGTTAAAAAAGGCATTTGGCTATGGTCATTAAGTTTGCTAGGGTTGTGCTGCAATGTTATCTTTTTTTCCTGCAATAAATAACCGGCCACTTTATTAGGTACACCTGTCTAACTGCTCATTAATAAAAATGTCCAATCAGCCAATCACATGGAAGCAACTTAATGCATTTAGGCAGGTAGACATGGTCAAGATGATCTGCTGCTGCATTATCCTGCTGGAAGTAGCCAGGTAGGTACACTGTGGTCATAAAGGGAAGGAACAATACTCAGGTAGGCTGTGGTGTTGACATGATGCTCAATTGGTACTAATGAGCTCAAAGTGTGCCAAGAAAATCTCCCCACACCATTACACCACCACCACCAGCCTGAACTGCTGATATAGGGCAGGATGGATGCATGCTTTCATGTTGTTGAGGGCAAATTCTGAGCTGACCATCTGAATGTGTCAGCAGAAATGGAGACTCATCAGAGCAGGCAACGTTTCTCCAATCTTCTATTGTCCAGTTTTGGTGAGTCTGTGTGAATTGTAGCCTCAGTTTCCTGTTCTTAGCTGACAGGAGCGGCACCCGGTGTGCTCTTCTGCTGCTGTAGCCCATCCGCCTCTAGGTTCTTCTGCATACCTCATGCGAATCATCTCAGACTGGTTTTTTGAACATGACAATGAGTTCACTGTACTCAAATGGCCTCCACAGTCACCAGATCTCAATCCAAAAGAGCACCTTTGGGATGTGGTGGAACGGGAGATTGACATCATGGATGTGCAGCCGACAAATCTGCAGCTACTGCGTGATGCTATCATGTCAACATGGAGCAAAATCTCTGAGGAATATTTACAGTAGCTTGTTGAATCTCTGCCATGATGGATTAAGACAGTTCTGAAGGCAAAAGGGGTCCAACCTGGTACTAGTAAGGTGTACCTAATAAAGTGGCCGGTGAGTGTATATATACAATTACACCAGATGACGTGAAAACTGCTATTTGGAAATCGTTTTTAGAATTTTGAATTATTCTTGAAGTGAATCGTGGACAAAATGTAATAAAAAATTACAAGCAAATATATAAAAGCAAAGATAAAAGTGAAATAAACAGTGTTTAATGGTTTTGGGGGCAGTTAACTAGTATTTAGATACAGAACTTGAACAATGTAAATGTAAATGTAAAATAAAAAAATGCAGCATAAATGATTCAATAAAACTATTTATTAATAATGTAACATGGTAAAATTTCTTGTGTCTGAATGCTTTGAACACTGTCAGGCCTTAAAAAACATGCATTTTCGCTCCATTTTAGTCAAACTCTGAAATAAATGCAAAATGCTCATGTGTTCAGATCAACTATAATCATACACTGAAAAAAGCCTCATTGCATCAGCTTAAATAAATCACTTCAACTTCTTACCAATTCTAGCTCATTCTAAAAACGTACCCCTATATGCATTTCTGGAGAGCACCAAATATGTCCCAGCAGCTAAATCTTTTACAGTTTTTGTTATTGTGAATCCACCAGAGGTCGCTGTGTACGCTATTTCACATTTCAAATTTCAAAAGTGCCATTTGCGCCTGTTCTTCTCACATAAATCCACCAGAGGCTGATGTGACTGAATGACTGACCGATCGACTGACCCACCCTCCTCCATATCTAAACCCAACCAATATTGTTTTCAAAACTATCGATTGACCCGCCCACCCACTTCTCTAAACCCAACCGACAGTTTTAAAAAGTAATCCAGAAAAAGTTGGATTTTTTTTCTTCAGATTTTTACCACATTTTCAGATTTTACCACATTCTCCTCCTGTTATTTACTTCTTTATTTTTGGATTCTGTATTTGTCTTACCTGAGTTCTGGAACTGTTCTTCGCTAGTCATCGTAGTCAGCTCCTCTCTGCGTCTCAAGTTCGCAGACGTACATGGCGAGCTAACTGAACAAACAGCGAGAAAATGGTCCACACGGAGGTAAGTGGTCAGCCCGTAAGCGAGAAATGAACAGCATCATACCGCCCCCTAGCGTTTGTTTTAAAGATGACATGCAGCCATACGTACTTCTGGCTACATAATTCACGATCCCCAGAAATGTATACAGGGCTACGTTTTCAGAATGAGCATGTGTTGCTTCTTACATCTAAAATAATAACGTTCTTCCAGCTTATTTATTACTGAAAGCCTTAATTAATTAAGTGGAAACTGATTAATTCATGTAGCTATAACAAGCTGAAGTCATTTGTTTCATTTTTCACTTATTACAGTGTAACTCAACACGGCAGATGTGACTGTTGTCGATGTGCACATTGCGATATCGATGCTGAAACGATATATTGTGCAGCCCTAGTTGATGATGATGGTGATGCTCTACCATGCTGCGAGCCATTGTGATAGCAGTAAAGTGTGACGCTGCTGTCCGCTCGGATGTCTCTCTGCGAGAAATGTGTGTGTAGAAGTGTGCTGGCCTTTTTAAACCAATCCCTCGTGCTCCACGGCTGTCAATAGCTCACTGCTGGAAGCTTTGACGCCGCCATTCGTATTCATGAGTCTAATTCAATCAAAGAGCTCTCCGAATAAAAAGGCGTCAGAAGCGCCGTGACCGCCTTTTTAGGGCAAGTTAGCAAATATATACGGAGGCCAGAAAGACGTTTTCACTCAAAGAAAGACTGGCAAACATGTTTATACCTGCGGTTATACTGAAGAGGTCTCGCATTGTCTAATGCCATCTGGCCTTCAGCTTCACATTCCTGGCCTGCGGTAGCTTGTGAATAAGGAGTACACTTTTTAAAATACACTTTGCGTGTGAACTGAATGCAGTGAGTTCTGTCAGTTAAATGCGAGAAGATTTATTGTCGGTATTCTGTGTGCTGAAATACTTCTCTTTTATTACATTATGACATTCATCATAATATCCATTGCTGGATGGACTTACAAGAACAATTTTTTTTCCAAAAATCTCAGCGTTTGTGTGTGTATTTAGCAATTGTTTTCTCAAATAAAATGGTGAAATGCTGTTGAATGATTGTCAGGGTCATAGATGTTGTTCGTTTTCTCATATTGTGATATGACAAACATTGACAAAAGCAAATATGCCCAAAACAGTGTAGTGTCACACAGAGCCAGCACATTGGACTTTTATTTTGGTGGGAAAAAAAACCTCCAAGTCAGTATTCATCTTTATTTCTATAGCTCTTTTATAATTTATATTGTGTTAAAGCAGCTTAACAAAGCAGTTCTAGTAGATTCAAACCGTGTCAGTCCAGTTTTCAGTGTTCAGTTCAGTTTAGTGTGGTTTAATACTCACTGCTGAGAGTCTGCCCTGCTGAAAAATCCAGCTTAAACCAGCCTTGGCTGGTTTTAGCTGGTTGACCAGCCTGGTTTTAGAGGGGTTTTGGCCACTTCCAGGCTGGTTTCCAGCCATTTCCAGCCTGGTCTTAGCTTATCAGGCTGGAAAATGACCAGCCAAATCCAGTTAAAACTAACTTGACCAGCCTGGTTTAAGCTGGACATAGCTGGTTTTGGCTGGACTCCCAGCTTGGCTAGGCTTGTCAAGCTGGTTTTAGCTGGTCATCTCCCAGCCTGACCAGCTAAGACCAGGCTGGAAATGGCTGAAACCAGCCTGGAAGTGGCCAAAACCCCTCTAAAACCAGCCTAGGCTGGTTTTAGCTGGATTTTTCAGCAGGGCAAACACTGAGTCAAGTTTATTTATAAACTAATTTCGAGAGGAGGGCGTGCTTATGAGAGATAGCACCTGGTCCACATTAGCTAACACTGATTTACCAATCAGATGACTCCTTAACCACTACCCTGCTGAAAAATCCAGCTTAAACCAGCCTAGGCTGGTTGGCTGGTTTTAGCTGGTCGACCAGGCTGGTTTTAGAGGGGTTTTGGCCACTTCAAAGCTGGTGTCCAGCCATTTCCAGCCTGGTCTTAGTTGGTCAGGCTGGGAGATGACCAGCTAAAACCAGCTTGACCAGCATAGCCAAGCTGGGAGTCCAGCCAAAACCAGCTATATCCAGCTTAAACCAGGCTGGTCACGCTGGTTTTAGCTGGATTTGGCTGGCCATTTCCAGCTAAGACCAGGCTGGAAATGGCTTGAAACCAGCCTGAAAATGGCCAAAACCCCTCTAAAACAAGGCTGGTCAGCCAGCTAAAACCAGCCAACCGGCCTAGGCTGGTTTAAGCTGGATTTTTTCAGCAGGGTATAAATAACCAGAGTGTCTTACTTCAGCCATGTTCGTCTTGAAGAATCCCCCCTTCCACCCCTGCTCCTCCCATTTCCTTGTCAGGGCAGCACGGAGGCCTAGTGGTTAGCACCACGGCCGCACAGCAAGAATGTCACCGCCTCGGACACATCCTGGCCAGGTCGGCATTTCTGTGCGGAGTTTGCATGTTCTCCTCGTGTTTGCTTGGGTTTTCATCGGGCTCTCCAGGTTTCCTCGCATAAGTAAATTGACAAATCAAAATTGACAGCATAGACACTTCATACCATTAATCTACTTCCAACATTATCAAGCAGGGGAGTTCTCGAGACCTTCCTGAACTCGGACTCCCCTCTTACCCTGCAATGGGAGGGAGCCCCGGGCTCGAGGATCTTACGAGTTCAGGGCTCTCTCCCGGGACAGCATCCCAAACACGCTCCATAATCAATCATCCGCTGAGGGTGAACTCTTGAAAGAGCAAATCCACTGATGCGCAGCTCTAAAGGTCCATACAGTACTTGTAATACTGTTGTGTGGAGGTAAACTACACCTCTGATTCACCGAACTGAAAAGTTTGGTTAAAGTCTGTTTCTGATGATACACGGGGCAACTTTTTGAGGAAAGTTTGCCGACGTTTTTCTTTAACTTTAACCAAACTTTTATTTTGGCAAGTTTGTGTATGTACGAGTTACAAAACTAGCATTGTGAGCTAACAAAAGTGGCCACTTTATTAGGTACACCTTACTAGTACCGGGTTGTACCCCATTTGCCTTCAGAACTGCCTTAATCCTTCGTGGCAGAGATTCAACAAGATACTGGAAATATTCCTCAGGGATTTTGCTCCATATTGACATGATAGCATCACACAGTTGCTGCAGATTTGTCGGCTGCACATCCATGATGCCAATCTCCCGTTCCACCACATCCCAAAGCTGCTCTATTGAATTGAGATCTGGTGACTGTGGAGGCCATTTGAGTACAGTGAACTCATCGTCATGTTCAAGAAACCAGTCTGAGATGATTGAGCTTTATGACATGCTGCGTTATCCTGCTGGAAGCAGCCATCAGAAGATGGAGACACTGTGCTCATAAAGGGATGGACATGGTCAGCAGCAATACTCAGGTAGGCTGTGGCATCGACACCATGCTCAATTAGTACTAATGAGCTCAAAGTGTGCCAAGAAAATCTCCCCCTCATCATTACACCACCACCAGCCTGAACCGTTGATTCAAGACAAGATGGATCCATGCTGGTTGTGCTTAAAAATCCCAGTAGATCAGCAGTTTCTGAAACAACCATGCCACGTTCAAAATCACTTAAATCCCCTTTTTTCACCATTCTGATGCTCGCTTTGAACTGCAGCAAATCGTCTTGACCATGCCTACATGCCTAAATGCGTTGAGTTGCTGCTATGTGATTGGCTAATTCAAAATGTGCATTAACAAGCAGTTGAACAGGTGTACCTAATAAAGTGGCCATATATTTCGATTTCAAGTGCAAAGGTCTGCTTTTGACTTTTTTCCTTTTTCCAAAACTGTGCCGAATTCCCATCACAATCCATCCACTGAATTCCATAACTCCAGAACAATCTTTGCTGGCGCGTGATTCCAGCGGTGCCTTTAAACGCAGTCTATTCTGACAGGGCTTTGGAAACCGATTCAGTCTTCAATACACAGAAGGCCGGTTCCCTTTTCAAAGTCTATTGTGTGTCCAATACAGACAGCAGACAGGGTTATAAATATACGAGCGCTCAAGCTCAAGGTCTTTATTGGATGAGAGCCGGCAGTGTGTGTGTGCGTTCACATGTGTGTGTCTTCAGGGAATGTAGAAGCTAAAAGCTAGTCAAACGTCCCCGACACACTCACAAATAGGGCTGGACAGCAGAACTGCGGGAGGCCTGAACCGTGGAGGACTTTATGTCACCTTCATAACCACTGTGTGAGTGTGTGTGTGTGTGTGTGTGAGTGTGTGTGTGTGTATGTGTGTGCGATGGACTGAATCACCCCAGGAGCTGTCAGTAAGGGGACTTCCAGAGTCGGCCTGCTTCAGTATACAATGCACAGCCAACCCGTGGTACCATAACCAGGTTTAACGCTGCCGATATCCTCAAGGGAGTGGATGTGGTCTCTGAGAGAGCAGATTTCAGGAGTCCATCACCGTGATCATGTCATGTCGTTTTCCTGCTGTTGTGAACTCAAGCGCTAAATCTCTGTTGGCCCTCGAGGGCTGTAGAGCATTGGACACTGTGTGTGATACACAGGAACACAGTATTGACCTCATTCTGCGATGTGGATGACCCAGGCTCATTCTGATTATGTACCCCTATCTACATAACTGGAGAGCACCAAATACAACCCAGCAGCTGTTTTTTTTTGCGGTTTTTGTTTCGGTGAATCCACCAGAGGGCGCTGTGTACACTTTTTCAGATCCCAAATTTCTCTTGCGAGTGCCATTTGGGCCTGCTGTTCTCACGTAAATCCACCAGAGACCTCTGTCGACTGACTGACCGACCGATACCCCCACCCTGCCCCTTCCCTAAACCCAATAGTATTTTAAAAAGCACCTATTGACCCAAAAACCATCTTCCCTAAACCCAACCTCAGTGTTTTGAAAAGCAATCCAGAAATAGAAAAGCCCACGCCAGATTTTTACCATGTTTATTTAAGATTTTACCACATTTTTACCATAACCAGGTTTAACCAGGCGCTGAATCTCTGTTTGCCCCGAGGGCTGTAGAGCATTGGACACTGTGTGTGAGACACAGGAACAGAGTATTGACCTTTTTCTGCGATGTGGTTGACCCAGGCTCATTCTGATTACGTACACCTATCTACATTACTGGAGAGCACCAAAACCAACCCAACAGCTATGTTTTTTTTTTGCTGTTTTTGTTTGGTCAATCCACTAGAGGGCGCTGTGTACACTTTTTCAGATCTTACATTTCTCTCACAAGCGCTATTTGTGCCTGCTGTTCTTACGTAAATCCGCCAGAGGCCACTGCCGACTGACCGACCGACCGATACCCCCACCCTGCCCCTTCCCTAAACCCAACCAATAGTATTTTAAAAAGCACCAATTGACCCACCCACCCCCTTCCCTTAACCCAGACTCAGTGTTTTGTAAAGCAATCCAGAAAAAGAAAAGCCCACGCCAGATTTTTACCATGTTTTTTAAAGATTTTACCACATTTTTACCATAACCACTTTTAACGCTGCTAATATCCTCAAGGGAGTGGATGTGGTTTCTGAGAGAGCAGATTTTAGGCGTCCTTTACTGTGATCATGTCATGTCGTTTGTGAAGCGCTAAATCTTTGTTGGCCCTCGAGGGCTGTAGAGCATTTTACACTGTGTGTGATACACAGGAACACAGTATTGACCTCATTCTGCGATGTGGATGACCCAGGCTCATTCTGATTACGTACCCCTATCTACATTACTGGAGAGCACCAAATACAACCCAGCAGCTATGTTTTTTTTGCGGTTTTTGTTTCGTTGAATCCACCAGAGGGCGCTGTGTACGCTTTTTCAGATCTCAAATTTCTCTTACGAGTGCCAATTGCGCCTGCTGTTCTCACGTAAATCCACCAGAAGCCGCTGTCCACTGAACAACCATTACCCCCACCCTGCCCCTTCCCTAAACCCAACCAATAGTATTTTAAAAAGCACCAATTGACCCGCCCACCCTCTTCCCTAAACCCAACCTCAGTGTTTTGAAAAGCAATCCAGAAATAGAAAAGCCCACGCCAGATTTTTACCATGTTTTTTATTTTTTATTTTACCACATTTTTACCATAACCAGGTTTAACGCTGTTGATATCCTCAAGGGAGTGGATGTGGTTTCTGAAAGAGCAGATTTTAGGTGTCCCACTCAGTGATCATTTCATTTGTGAAGCGCTAAATCTCTGTTGGTCCTCGAGGGCTGTAGAGCATTGGACACTGTGTGTGATACATAGGAGCACAGTATTGACCTTATTCTGCGGTGTGGATGACCCAGGCTCATTCTGATTACGTACCCCTATCTACATAACTGCAGAGCACCAAATACAACCCAGCAGCTATGTTTTTTTTTGCAGTTTTTGTGTTGTTGAATTCACCAGAGGGCGCTGTGTACACTTTTTCAGATCTCAAATTCCTCTTGCAAGTGCCATTCACACCTGCTGTTCTCACGTAAACCCACCAGAGGCTGCTCTCGACTGACTGACTGATCAAACGATGGACACACCCAGCCTCCCCCTTCTCTAAACCCAACCAATACTATTTTAAAAAGCACCAACTGACCCGCACACCCCATTTCCTAAACCCAACTACTGCATTTTGAAAAGCAATCCAGAAAAAGAAAAGCCCTCACCTGATTTTCACCACGTCTTCACCCTGTTATTTTTTTGGCTTCTGTATTTACCAGTTTCGAACCCTGTCGTTGCGGTCAACCTGCCACGACCCATCTCTGGGAAACATCCACACCCACACACTC
>NC_141027.1:79507500-79510000 GCF_052040795.2 Danio rerio
TGTCATGATGACAAATGGTCCCACGTTCAGATTACATTCATACTGTGTTGGACATGATTTATCATGTAGTAATGTGTTAGAGGAAATGTTTTATGTGAAATCATCACATATGAATTATAATTGAATTAAACATAATCGTTAGGCAAGTGAGAATCACACCTTGAGCATTAATGCTTGCTTTTATTTATTATGTTAAGTTGAAAACTCCTGTGTGTTTTTCCACCAATTTCTCTGTAATGGAGAGAAGATTTTCCTCATCTCATTTCTAATCATAATAGTTTTATTAACTCATTTCTACTTACTGATTTATTTCCTCTTTGTCATGATGATGGCACATAATATTAGACTAGATGTTCTTCAGGACACTAATATTCAGCTTAAAGTGACATGTAAAGGCTTCACTAGGGTAATTAGGGTAAAGTTAGGATAATTAGGCAAGTTATTGTATAGCAGGGGTTTGGTTTGGAGACAATCCAACACTAATATTGCTTAAGCGGGCTAATAATATTGAGGCTAAAATGAATTTTAAAATTTAAAAACTGCTTTTATTCCAGCTGAAATAAAACAAATAAGAAGAAAAAATATTATAGAAAATACTGTGAGAAATTCCTGAATCTGTTCAACATCATTTGGGAAATATTTAAAACAGATAGAAAACTGTATATTAATGTTAAAAGGTTAAATGGGTCTTCCAAACAGACCATGACCCTAAGCACACTGCCAAATTAGTTCAAACGTGCTTTAAGGACAACAGAGTGAATGTTTTGGAGTGGCCATCACAAAGCCCGGATCTCAATCCTGTAGAGAATGTGTGGGCGGAGTTGAAAAAGCTTGTGTGAGCAAGACAGCCTACAAATCTGACTCAGTTACACCAATTCTGTCAGAAAATGTGAGTAAACTTTTGACTGTCTAGAAATTAATTTAAAATTCTCTAAAATATAACTCTCTCATTATTCTAGCAAATGTAAATCATTTAGGTAATCCTAACAGACCTACAATAATAAACATTTAGTGTGATTTACCATCAGACATTTATTAATAAATAGTTATTTTACTTTTTTTTTTAGAGTGCATGTAAACTTCTGGTTTCAACTGTATAATTAATTTCTCAGAAGGGCTACTAAATGTGTAAAATAACAAGTGATGGCATTATTTCTTGCGACTTTTTTTTTTCGTATTGTGATGCAGTTTCTAGAGAAACTAAATATTAAATGAGAAAACAGTGGGTGTGGCTTGTTTTTTTTACTGCAAGCTGATTGGATGTAGTAAAGTACGCTTGTCATTCAGGCAGGGGTGGAAAGAGTACTGAAAAAGCATACTCAAGTAAAAGTACCATTACTTGCCTAAAAATGTAGTGTGAGTAGAGTAAAAGTACCTGTTGTAAATATTACTCAAAGTAGGAGTAAAAAGTAGCCCTTTTAAAAGTACTCATGAGTAGTAAGTGGTATTATGCTGTTAAAAGCTGATGCGTTTACATGTAATTTGTGGATGTGTGTAAACGTAACATTCTGTAGTGCATGTTGTTATTTCCCAACTTCATAAGACGTTAATATTAGGTTAGATTTAGGTTGTGGTGTCAAGTGACCAAATTTGAATGTCTAGCCAGCGTCTAAGGATAACCTTATTTTGATGTATTTTGACGTTGATATTTGGTTGATTTTAGGTTGTGTTAGAAAGTGACCACAATCCAACATCGAGCTGACATCTTAAACCAACATCCTATTGATGTCAAATACTGACATTGATTCTGGACATCTTCTTGGATGCTTTTAATGCTTCCACATAGTTTGCTGCATTTATAAATCGCCCATGTCTTGAGGTAGTTCAGTATGAGGCGATTTACCTTCTATGTGATTTGATTGGACAGGAATCACAGGACTGATTTTTCTAATCCCCATAGACAAGAATAATAAAGTAGTGACTGCAGGTTGAAGGACAGTAGTGGAGTAAAACTACAGATACTGCACTATAAATTTACTCAAGTGAGAGTAAAAGTACACATTGTTTAATCAGCTCAGTAAATTACAATTCCAGAGAAAAAGTAATTACTTACAGTAATTTGAGTATTTGTAATTAGTTACTTTACACCACTGCATTCAGATAGATCTGGAAAGGGTTTGAGGGCTGTTATTACAACCTACAAGACTCCTCCTTCTCACCATTTCTGTTTGTTGTCAAACTGACAGCCGGAGGGGTGTGGTTAAGTATGTTAGCCACGCCCACGACCTCAAATCGACGTACTCTGAGGATTTAACTGAATAGAAAGTGCATTTTCAGATTTCAATTAAAGACTAGATTATTAAAGTTCGTCGAGACAAACTTTAGGCTGGCTTGAGAAAGTCTGTTGGAAATAGTTTGTTTAGTTTAAACAGTTTTAAAAAGTATGAAAAGATAGATAGATAGATAGATAGATAGATAGATAGATAGATAGATAGATAGATAGACAGTCTTTTGCAATAGAAGTCTATGGGACAGTTTCTAGGGTCCAAAAATGGTTGCT
>NC_141027.1:79515000-79517500 GCF_052040795.2 Danio rerio
CAAGAAAATGAATGAATGAATTTTTAATTATTTTTAGATTTTTTTAATGAGTATTAGGTGTTGCTTTTGAACCCAAATAAGGACTAAATGTCTGTTGTGTGTAGTTTATCTGTAATTGGTAACATATCATAGACTGTAAGGGGCTGTATATGTTTATATATGTTCAAAGTCAAAGTCAAAGTCAGCTTTATTGTCAATTCAGCCACATGTACAAGACATACAGAGAATCGAAAATTGCGTTACTCTCAGACCCAAGGTGCTTAACATTAATATAAAATATATATATAAAAAATAGTAGAGTTTAAGAAAAAAAAGAAAATTTAGAAAATTTACAGTATATACATTGCACATAAATGTGGTCTAAAAAATATACTTATGTAATAAAAACATATGTAATGTTGCATTTATTTATTTATTTTATATAATTGCAGACGTTACAGTAGGCTAATTCACATTTTTTCTGGAGTTGAAATCAAATCATGTTGATAGAAAGGTTAGTGATGAACATTTATTCAGTATTTATCAATGACTGTAAAAAATATGGACGACGCGACAGCCCCTTTTCCCATTGAACGCCTTGAGGGCAAAACGCCTGCTTGACGGGCACAAACTGTCGCAAAAGACTGCTGAATTGGAGCCTTGACATGCGCAGAAGGACTGTCTGATGGAGCCAGAGGAGGAGCCGCGAAAATGAGCGGAGTCGAGCTTCCAACCAAACGCTTTATGTAAAATCAACCACGCCCCCCGAACTGCTCAGCATGCGTTTGCTGCCATATCAACACAAATGGATGTAATAACGTTAACAAATATGAGGGGTTTATATATTCAATCGTGCCAGCTCCGGGCCGCAGCGCATAACCTACTCGCGGCGTCGCGGGCTGATTCCGGCTCGCATGTGGCAGCGCCGGCTCGCTCGGCTGCCGCATCTGGCTCGATTGACTCGGGCTGGAATCGGGCAGTGAGTCCAGGCATCCGGAGTAGGTCCAACAGAGGTTGTCAGTCTGAGGGGTAAGTCTCCGGCAGGCGAGAATCTAGCCGGAACTGGCCCGAGTTTATTTTGCTATCTGGGTGGTTAGGCGTGTATCAGCAAACTAATAAAGCCCGAAAAAAGCCCTGACCTTAGCAAATAAACAGTGTTCCACCAGGATCATGTATGTCAGAAACTATAGTTTACTGCTGAACTCATTTTGTCATGGTAAAATAACACAGAAATCGAATAATAACATTTCAGTCTACTTCAGTCTCCTGCCGAAGCTCAGATGCGCTGCTTTGAGAAACTGTCAATCACAGCTGTCAATCACGATGACACGCCCAGCATTAAATTACTGCTAAAAACAAACTGTACACAAAAATGAAGATCTGCACCTATTTCAGCACAATAACCAGTGCCTTAATCCACCAGAACTATCTTTCGGGACATTTTATTGCAAGTGTAATACATTTTTTTATTTGGGCTCAAGTCTCCTTCATTAACACGGAGGAGGCGGGCTTTATGACTTGTACTGCAGCCAGCCCCCAGGGGGCGATCTAACGGCCGAGACCTTCACTCAAACGCAGGCTTGCGGCACACTTGGTATTTATGTGTGTAAAGCGTCTGTTTTGTGCTTCTCATTTGATATGTGAGCGACCTGTACAGCTTTAATGTAGGCATTTCCTCCAGTTAGAATGATGCAACTGAATCGTTCTGTCATACACACTTTGCTTCCCTTTTGGCAGTGGAAACACAAGCCTGAGAAAGGTGACCTGTACTGACTCGTACTGTATCGTACGCCATAAGTTATTCAAACTCACTACATCACACGTATATAATTGAAATGCACAATTATATAATCACAAAACTGTCTTTGTAGTTATACAAATCTGTTCAGACAGTTTTGCGTTCTCAGACAAGGTTATAATCAATAACAACAGCCGTTAACTGGTGTATAAATACAGAACTTTACTCACATCTGAGGATTTATTTCTCCACAGGGGTAAAGTTTAGGCTCAGAGCATCGAGGAAGGCTCAGAGAAAATGTGTGAACAGTTTAAGGAGAGAGATGTGCTGCTCTTATGGGGCAGGACAGGGCTGATGGTGTATATTTAGGGTTTAAACATCATGGTGGTTTTTTGGCTCTCTTATTTCTACAAACCCACACAAACATCAATATCCACACTTTTCTCTTCTCTCTCGATGTCAGGAGAGCACTGGAGACTCAAATTATAGTGCTTCCGAATCAGAAGGTCTGCGTGCACATAAACACACACACACACACACACAAGCACACACAAATATATGCATGCATACAAATGTACACACACATAGCCTCAAACATGCACGCACACTCATGCATGCATACACACAGACACACAAACATGCATGCACACGCATGTACACACACACGTTCACATACATGCATACACACAGACACACATTCATGCATGTGCGCACACGCATGCATATACACACACAAATTCATACATGCACGCACACACAGACACACACTCATGCATGCACACA
>NC_141027.1:79522500-79545000 GCF_052040795.2 Danio rerio
AGGAGAGACTTCAGACTAATTCATCAAACTGAATATCAAACCAGTCATTTAGCAGCATGGTTTTAATAAAAAATAAATTGAAGATGCACTATTAAATGTCCAACAGGGCTCTGAATTCATGACCCTTTTAAGCACACTTCTATTCACACACTATGTAACACAGAAAAATAAAGTTATTAAATGAATGTTTCAGCTGTTTCAGTCAATCTAAATGCCTCAAACTGCTAAAGGACGTAAAGGTTGTGTCGTGATGTGAAGTGCCATTGTGTTGTGTTGAACACTAATTACATTTTGATGGGGAATTATGAACAGTTTTGAACAGTGTGCACTAATGAATCACAGTAAAAGCGGCGACATTTAAGCAAATCAGGTCAATTTTGATTTAGTGTCTTCTTTAAAGTGGCTGAATTATCATTTAATAAATTACACATGTAGTGAGAATGCCATTAAGAGCCGTATTTCAGTATTAACTACACTGTCAAATATATCTGTAAATGAACAGTTTCTGTATTTTGTGATCCACAAGTGTTTTTCAGTTGTTTATTATTGGGAATTGCATTATGGGATGTGCATCTCTGCTCTTGTTGACTTTTGATGTTGAAAATTCAATTCTACAGTTTAACAAAGTGACTTTTATTGACATTTAATTGTTTTAAATAATAAAATGTAAGAAATAGCAGTAATATCACACGAGTAGCAGTGCGATATGGCTCGTCCTGCGGCCCTGTGCCAACGCACGCCTCCCACCAGTGCCGATATACAGCCATATCTCACTGCTACTCGTGTGATATTGCTCATATATATATATATATATATATATAGGTCTAATTTCAGCGATCTCCACTTCTGGGACTTCCAGAGCGAGTTCGGTGCTCAAGTCTGCATCGGTGCATTTTTGATATCAAGAACACATCCGGGAAGTTTCACGCGTCGTCTGTTCTTGCGGTCTTGAGTATTGGAACTGAACTTTGTCAGCTGATGATGATGTTACACGAGAACACGAGGATGCAAGACAGCTAAAAAACGCATATTGAGAAACAGCCTATATTTTGATAACATTACAGCAACAATGCTGTGAAAGGAACCGTATAAAATGGAAAAAAGTCACAATAACCGGTCACCGGAAGTTTATCAGTATGGGAAGAAACATTAGGGGCCCTATCATACACCCGGCGCAATATGTCGCAAGGCGCAACGCAATTGTTGTTTGCTAGTTTCAGCTCGGCGCAAGAGTCGTTTTGACATTTTGCGGCACGCTGTTTAAATAGCAAATGCATTTTGCGCTCATGTGTGCACCCATAGGTGTTCTAATCTAAAAAAGCAGGCGTGTTTTGGCTCGTTGCTATTTTGAAAAGCTACGTATAATAGTCTGTTCTTTAGACCAGAACAAAGCGGGTCTATTGTCTGCCGCAGAGTGCGCCTCGCTTACACACTGCTTAATACAAACAAAATGAAGAGCAATACGCAAATATCTTTACATACTGTATGAAAAATAATTATAATATTAAGGATATGTATATTATATAATAAGAATGTGTATATATATATATATATAAAGGATTAAAATATTAATCTAAAATAATATTTTCTAGCCTACATAAATATAAACACCACTGCCTTCATGCCTTCATCATCTCGGGAGGCTTTTTCAGTTTATTTAATTTGCTTTTGTATAATGTTATTATTATTAGCAGTATTATTTATTATATCCATATTTATATTTGTTTTATTAAAAACAAGCTTAGATTTGTCCACCTGTCAGGTTTTAGACCATATGGGGCACAGCATGTATTTTAGGATATAACTCAGGTTTTTGAGCACACTTCATTATTATTGTTCATTTATTCGTTTGCTGGAGATTAGAACTGAATTTAGTAATAGTTTTGAAACAAATCTTTGCGCTTAACAAACAAAATTAAAGTGAAACTAGATTATGAGATGCCTTATCTCTCATTCTCGCGCTGCAGATGCTCTGTTTAACTGTTTTCTTTCTACTGAAATGCTCAGTTTTTCCACTTTAACTTACTTTACGTCATGTAAATAGCAAATGCGCTTATGGCATGACGCAGCCGACTTTTAAAGGGAATGGGAGATGAGACTCTGATTGGTTTATTCTCAAAACACACCTGTAACTCATTAAGAAAATAAGCTCAACCCTTTTAGACCATGCGTAATGGCACAAAGTGCATTTTCCTGACCTTAAAAAAGCTAAAGTGTATTCTGACATGCCCTGAATGCGTTTGCGCTCTGCGCTTTGCACTTTGTGCATGGACCGTCAAAATAGAGCCCTAGCTATACCCTATTCTGGGTGTCTTTCGTTTTTTTTACGGTTATTTATTCATCCTATTTGTTCACACCATTGTAATCTCCGTGCCATATGGTTCAGCCTCTCCAAAGTCATTTTGTTGTCCAAAAATCATGATAAAAAAGTATAACACATCGCTCCCTGACAAGCCCTGTGTGTGTTGAGCTCAAAATAAAGGTTATAAGTGTCAACAGAGCCTTTAACCTCAGTGTGAGCAATAGGCCTGACAGCGCTGATGATTTTCCTCCATCTGCTTGTGTTTTCAGGTGTAATAACAGGACACAGTGTGCTGTCGTGGCCGGACCCGATGCTTTTCCCGACCCCTGTCCTGGGACATACAAATACCTGGAAGTCCAGTATGAATGCGTCCCGTACAGTACGTATCCATGCTCAGTAATATTATGATCATCTGTTATCAGTAACACTTCACAATGTACATTACTGATGATTGAATTAGGCCACACTGAATAAAGTGTTGCATGCAGAACTGTTGCAAACAGTTTATTTGTGTTGAATTTAAACAAACAGATTAAGTTTGATAATGTTCAGCTTAATGTGTTTGTTTATATTCAACACAAATAAATTGTTTACAACCACTTAACATAAAAAAATTGAGTAAATCTAAGGAATCATCTCAGATTTTTTTTTTTCAGTGCAGGGGTGGCCAACCCCTGTTCCTGGAGAGCCACCTTCCTGCAGATTTCAGTTGCAATCTATATCAAAAACTATAGCGAGCTGTGTACATGTAACAGGGGTCAGCCAGTAGGTGCTGTGCAGGTAAACCTCACTCCTCTGATCTCTAAAGGTGCATTAGCGACATACACTAGAGTCCATGGTCTCCTTGGTAGAGCAACCAACTCCCATGCGGAAGATTGGCGGTTCGATACCAGCTCAGAGTGGGTTGGGTGGCGTAGGACTGGCAGGGTTACATTGGTGCCGTGAGGTTTAGGGGGGTGAGTGTAACAGAGGCCAGCCAGTAGGTGCTGTGCAGGTAAACCTCACTCCTCTGACTTATTTATTCATTCATTCATTCATTCATTTATGTATTAATTTATTTATTCATTTATTCATTGAATAGCTAAATTGGGTTTCCCAGTAATAGGTTGCAGCTGGAAGGGCATCTGCTGCATAAAACATATGCTGGATAAGTTGACGGTTCATTCCGCTGTGGCAACCCCTGATTAACATAGGGACTAAGGCGAAAAGAAAATGAATGAATGAATGAATGAATACCTAAACACTGAGAGGTCACCACAGCAGAATGAACCACCAACTATTTCAGCAAATGTAGGCATATTTCTGATGAGCCTGGGCTGGAATTGTCAATTTTATTTTTATATTTTATCTTTATAAGCATTTTCTTTTTTATTTATTTATTCATTCATTTATTCATTGAAAAGCTAAATTAGGTTTCCCAGTAATAGGTTGCAGCTGGAATTAGGCCAGGGGTGGCCAACCCTGTTCCTGGAGAGCCACCATCCTGATGATTTTAGTTGCAACCCATATCAAACACTATAGCGAGCTGTGTACATGTAATAGGGGTCAGCCAGGTGCTGTGCAGGTAAACCTCACTCCTCTGACCTCTAAAGGTGCATTAGCGACAGACACTAGAGTCCATGGTCTCCTTGGTAGAGTAACCAACTACCCTGCGGAAGGTTGCCGGTTCGATACCAGCTCGGAGCGGGTTGGGTGGTGTTGGATTGGTGGGGTTACATTGGTGCTGTGACCTGGATGGGAGAGAGGTTTAGGGGGGTGAGTGTAACAGAGGCCAGCCAGTAGGTGTTGTCCAGGTAAATCTGACTCCTCTGACCTCTAAAGGTGCTCTAGCGACTGACACTAGAGGCCATGGTCTTTAGCCTACTTGTTAGAGCAACCTGCTCCTATGCGGAAGGTCTCCAGTTCAATACCAGCTCGGAGCGGGTTGGGTGGCGTAGGACCAGCGGGGTTACATATACACCCCTAAAATAACATTTTTACCACATTATAATAAACCAATCTGAATTGTGTTTTGAACTGAACCTAAACTGGCCCACTCAGAAGAACCTTAATATTAATATTAAATAATAAAAAAAATTTAACTAGCTGCCCTTTAACGTACTGAAATAAAAGTCTCAGCAACTTCTGGTTCACACGGACCTCAACAAGCTTTATCTGATGCAACCTTATTGTATCACACACAAGAAAAACATGCAGAATTCCACACGTTTTCTGAGTCCAAATGAGTTAATTTAATTGTTCTTGTAAATTTAAGTGGATTGAACATAAAAGTCAAAAACTACAGAATTGTGTTGATTCAGCTCAGGGAGTTTGAACAAGCTGCAAAATCCTGTTCTGAGTGCATCTAATGAAAAACACACACTGAAATGCAGCTCAGTGGAAACGGCGGCCTCAAATCTGATTTATTCCACTTCTTTTTTCCACCCTGCAGTTAAAAGTCTCTCCTTTATTTGAACTCATGCGTTCCTATCTCTCTCTTTCTCTGTATGTGTGTGTGTGTGTGTGTGATGACTTTGGTTACTGTGAGCTTCGTGATAAACTATGTAAGCGCTGCACTTTGTCAAAATGAGTAAGTTGCCAGATAGCTAATGATAGCGTTTGGCCATGATAGATCGGCTCTTCTGTATCTTTAGTTATGGGAGCGAAGCGTCGCATCCATCTACCTGCAGGAATACCTGCGCTATTTACTCTGTTGGCTTTTCCGTACACCGCTGTTCATCTATACTGATAAATGAACGCCACGCAAGCGTGAATTGAGTTTAATTGCTGCAGACTGAAGCTGGAGAGAAAATAAGGACTTTCTTTTCCGCTATTGTTCAAAAGTTTGGGGTCAGTACCATTTTTTAGCAGAGGAATTAGCGTTTATTCAGCAACGGCGCGTTGAATTGATCAAATGTGACGGTGTTTACATTCATAATGTTACAAAACATTTCTATTTTAAATGAATGTTGTTCTTTTGAGCTTGTATTATATTTATAAGAGACTCTTGAATTAAGTATTTCACAGTTTGCATCAGGGCCGGAGTGGGACTCCTTTTCAGCCCTGGAGTTTCAAGCCTCAGACCGGCCCACCTCACTTCACGACTGTCTATATTAAAATATGGCGGGATATTAATGGCAATATTAATCGAGCGCAGCGGTGATGTTTGCGCGCGAGGAAAAGTGAACCGTGAGCAGATTACAGGTCTACACGCGAGAAAACTATTTTGATATGTCATTATATGACTTGGTCATAATGGTAAGAATAGGCATTATTATGAGATTAATTATTACAAGAAATATCTGATTATTGAAAGTAAGTCGTCACCTATTATTACTGAGAAAGTCTATTAGTTTCACATTGTGACATTATGATATGGATTATGATCCAATATATTTTTATTTAACGGGGAAAATAGCTTACCTGCGTCCAATCCCGGCTCTTCCGGAAAGGAAGAGTAGCCAATAGCGTAGAGATAACAAGTACACCAAGTCCCGCCCCAGGACTGACAAAAATCCGAAATGTTTCGCGTGAGCAGAGAGAAGAACCAGCGAGCGAGCGGAGAGAACTGATTGCGCGCGCGTGCTGTAGGCATGACCTCGCTTGCGAGAGCGTACATCGTGCGCACAGATGATGATGTGCGCGCGCGGGCCTTGTTTTCTCGTGCTGGATCAGTTGAGCGTGCGCGTGAAGATCCCCTGTGCGCTCGCGAGCTGTAGTTTTCTCGCGTGTAGACCTGTAATCTGCTCACGGTTCACTTCTCCTCGTTCGCAAACATCACCGCTACGCTCGATTAATATTGGCATTGATATGCCACCATAAAATAAAGTCATTTCCAATTCAGTTTCTAATAACACTACCGCGTCTTTTTCAAGTAATCAGCTGCTTTAGAACTTCAAATATTCAAAAACCCTAACAGTATTATATGTCTTAACCAGGGCCGGAGTGGGACTCTTTTTCAGCCCTGGAGTTTCAAGCCTCAGACCGGCCCACCTCAGTTCACCACTGACTATATTAAAATAAGGTTATTTCCAATTCAGTTTCTAATTACACTATCACGTCTTTTTTTTTTTTTTTTTTTTTTTTTGAGAAAACAGCTCTTTTAGAACTTCAAATGTTCAACAACCCTTACAGTATTATGTCTTAACAATAAAAATGAAAAAAAAAATTTTTTTACTCAGACAAGGACCGAACCCAGGTTGGCCACGTCATAATCTAACATACTAACCACTGTACCACAACAGCTGTACGTTGATTGGAGACATATCTAATTATATCATCATTAACCTGCAGGCTGCAGCCTGCTCACGAGGCTACGAGAAAATAGATAAAAAGAGCAGAGCTGCGGTAAAATAATGAATAAGAAGGCTGTGGTCAAGTAAATAAATAAATTATTTTTAAAAAGTGTGACTGCTGAGAGCAACAGATTCTGGAACTAGGGACACCGGCCCTCGCGGCCAAAAAAACGGACCGGCCCACCGGGAATTCTCCCGGTCCCCCCGATTAGCCAATCCGGGCCTGGTCTTAACAATAAAAATGAAAAGCTCGTAACTTTACATATCCAGGTGAGAATCGAACACGGGTCGTCTGCTTGGTAACACAACACGCTGACCACTGGACCACAATGGCACTATTCTATCAGGAGCAAAAAATATATATTGCACTGTGACTGACCTGTATCTCTTTCTACCCCTTTAAGATCATCAAATGATATCAGACTTATTAAGTAGTGAATCATCTGATTTTCATTGAGCAGGTGTAATATTCATAAAATTAAATTTTTCGAAATCTTATATTCACTAAGGTGCCGCTGTTTGGGGTTGAATGATGATTTACTATTACATCATGATTACCCTGCGGGCTGCATTTTGCTCACGGGGCTGCGAGAAAATCAATAAAAAGAGCGGAGCTGTGGCAAAATATTGAATCAAAAGAGTCAGGCTATGGTCAAATACTAAGGGTGTCAAGTTACACACATAATTACCACCTGTCAATCACTTTTTCTGCGGGACTCGTGAATAGGCAGTGATCTGTGTCGTTATAATGGCGTCTGTAAAAAAGATGCACAACCAACAGGAACCAGCCAACAGTATCTGAGGTGTTCGCTAAAATGACTAAGTACAAGTGAGTGAAAGATTGAAGCAGTCCTCTGACTGCCTGCACCTGCTGTCTCGAGCGCAAGGCTGTGTGTGCGTCTGTGTCTGTGTGGTCACGTGATGTGCATTTTCAGAGGTAGAGAGGAAGGAGGGCTGCTCAGAAATGCTACACGCCACTGTGGATGTCAAATCGTTGTCGTTCTAAAATGCCATTTAAAAACAAAGACAGTGTAAACAGGGCCTGAGTGTGTACTTTTCGCGGGCGGATTTGCAACGGGGGCGGGCGGAGGATCGCGATGCCGGTGTTGTCTATCGGACGAACCGTACGTAATACGCACATAGCAGAGCTTGCAAAACTGTGGGGGTTTTTTGTCGACAACACGAACGTTGTCAACATAACTCACTGGAAATTCAAAATGCTTACAAACCGGCGACTTCATTGAAAGAGGAGAGGGTTTAAGCTCTGTCGACGGGTCTCCTGCTTCTGCAGTTTAACAAGCACTTCAACAAGCCGGTTTTTTTCCCGCTTGGCAAGCCAAGCTGACGTGACATGGGGGCGTGGCAGCATCGACAATTCTGTTTTTTGATTGGATAATCGAAATTGAGCATAAATTTCGATCGATTTCGATTAAAAATCAAAATCTTGACACCCCTATCAAATACATGAATAAATGAAAAGAGTGTGACTGCTGAGAGTGCAAGCAGCAAGGGACACCGGCCCTCGCGGCCAAAAAACGGACTAGCCCAGCGGGAAATCTCCCGGTCCTCCCGATTAGCCAATCCGGGCCTGGTTTGCATTAAATGAACAGTACAAGGGCCTCACAGCAAGAAAGTCGCTGGTTCGAACCTCGGCGTTTCTGTGTGGAGTTTGCATGTTCTTCCTGCCTTCGCGTGGGTTTCCTCCCAAATACACATTCATTCACACATACATTCATCAATAGCGCATGCGTTTGCACTGATGTGGAAACAAGAGCACCCTGGAGGAAACCAACGCCAACATGGAGAGAACATGCAAAGAGAAACTAACCGACTCGAACCTGCGACAACTCTTGCTGTGAGGCCATTGTTAACCACTGAGCCACCGTGCCGCCCTAGAAAAGAACAATAGGTGAATATAAAATCAAACATAAGTCCATTTTTCTTATGCATTGTGCTTGAACTCTTCAGAAGCCATGCGATAGCCGCACAAGAAAAGCAGAATGAAACCCGAGGTCATCCTTTTGTCCTTTGCTGAATTTGATGGATGCCATTCTGAGCTGTTATTGCACTGCAGACAGCTGCGAGACGCTTTCATTTTCCTTCTCCAAAGCATGATGTCATATTGAACCTGTTTTTTGGGTGATTTAAATTGCAATGGCGGTAATTCAAGTTCACTTTCGTGTGCATAATTTCCTCAAAGCGTCAATTAACACAACAAACAGCGCAGCCCGTCTGATGGCCTGAATCCTCGCGTGTGTAATTCGATCTCAGCTTTCCAGAGGACATCCGAGAGAGCGTTTCTTTGTCACTGTCATGTGTTTATGCCAGAGAGAAAGAGCCGCATCACCTGTTAATAATGGTATTATCGGTGACAAACGCACCTCAGCGCATATTAAATCTGTCATTGTGCGGTCGCATGAAAGAAGGGCTGAAAGAGAGCGAAAGATTGGCTTGATGAAGAGAAGAAGTTGATGAATGAACTCATTAATGGAGAGCGAGACGTGGGCGGAGCCTGTGAGACTCCTGCATTATACACTACTGTTCAACAGGGATGATCTTTCAGTGATGATCTTCTGTGGTAAAGTCTAGAAGGGATACAGCTGCAGATACACACATCGATATTGCATCATTTTGGAGACACTGTACAACAATAATTCATATTGTTACATTACTGTTAGGGTTGGGGTGGGGTAAATGTTAATAAAATACAATTTAATGGGTATTTTAATGTTTAATATAAATAAAACTCTGTGTAATTACTATTTTTACATGACTTTGATGGTTGGGTTTAGGGTTGGAGTAGGGCTAGATGTTAATAACATGTAAATAATGGGTATTTTAATTAGTAAAACAGTGTATAATTACTGTTTTTACATCACTGTGATGGTTGGGTTTAGGGTTGGGGTTGGGGTGGATGTTAATAACATGTAAATAATGGGTATTTTAATTAGTAAAACAGTGTATAATTACTGTTTTTACATTACTGTGAGGGTATGGGTAGATGGTAATAAAGCACAATTAATGTATAATTTAATAAATAATATAAATAATAATGAATATAATTACTATTTTTACATTACTGTGAAGGATTGGTTTAGGATTGGGGTTGGGGTAGACATTGATAAAGTACAATTAATGGGTATTTTAATGAATAATAATATGTATAATTACTGTTTTTACATTACTGTTAAATCTGGGTTTACGGTGAGGGAAGGAGTAGATGTTAATAAAGCACAATTAATGCATAATTGTATAAATAATAGGAATAATAATCAATATAATTACTATTTTTACATGACTGTGATGGTTGGGTTTAGGGTTGGGGTAGGGCTAGATGTTAATAACATGCAATTAAGGGGTATTTTATTGAATAATACAGTGGATGCTTAATGTTTGTGCATTACTGTGATGGTTGGGTTTAGGATTGCGGTGGGGTAGATGTAAATAAAGTATAATTAATGGATAATATAATAAATATTATGAATAATAATCAATATAATTACTATTTTTACACCACTGTGATGATTGTGTTTAGGGTTGGGGTAGGGCTAGATGTTAATAAAGTACAATTAATGGATAATTTAATAAATAATATGAATAATAATCAATATAATTACTATTTTTACATTACTGTGATGGTTGGGTTTAGGGTTGGGGTTGGGGTAGATGTTAATAACATGTAATTAATGGGTATTTTAATGAGTAAAACAGTGTATAATTACTGTTTTTACATTACTGTGAGGGTTGGGTTTAAAGTTGGGGTAGGGGTAGAAGTTAATAAAATAATATTAATGGGTATTTTAATGACTAATATGAATAATAATTGATATAATTACTGTTTTTACATCACTGTGATGGTTGGGTTTAGGGTTGGGGTAGGGGTAGACATTAATAACATGCAATTAAGGGGTATTTTAATGAATAATATAAATAATACTCAGCATCATCACTGTTTTTATATTACTGTGAGAGTTGGGGTGGTGGTAGATGTTAATAAAATACAATTAATAAGTAATTTAATTATATAAATAATGCTCTGTTAAACATCATTTGAAAAAAATAATCAAAGGAGGGCTAATAATTCTGACTTCAACTGTATATAGGGTTTGTGAAGCTAATTGCTCTTGAATTCAGTGTTTACATACAACAGTCACCATCACTTATTGAAGCTGAACTTTTTTTGTCTTCCGCTGTTAGTTTGACCAAAGTTTTCCCTCGTCAAAGAAGGAACGGTGAAATACTGGAAGGGATATTTGTCGGACAAAACTGAGATAGAGAGAAGCCCTTTGCAGTGTTGCTGTGGCGGGTGTCATGTGTCTGCTGTAGGAGGGCGTTTGATGCGAGAGCTTGACGTGTGTTAGTATTCATAGAGAAAGACCACCAGTGAGAGTCTGACTGACAGCCGGCGTCTCTCCTTTACACATCAAATAGCAAAACACCCCGGGACAGTGAAGGTGATTTAGTGATCGTGCTGACCCTGAGTGATGGACACTGCTGTTGATGTCTGCGCCTCGTATTATTTATTTCAGCTCTGACCTTGAATCGCTCTGCAGTTTTTGGAAGCACTCGTACACAACCACACACACATACAGAAAGTTTAGACGGGATGTTTGCGATCATCGCTAGTGTTTACCAGTGTTTGTATTGCGCATACTGATAGTTCGGGATTTCAACAAACTCTCCGCCATGTTTGATACTGAACGATACTTCAAATCAAGAAGCTCGTTAAAGAGGAAAGAATGTTGTAACTTTTACTGGCGCTGAAATTTACGATTTCCACCTGGAGGCAATGAAACTAGTGAAAATAACACAGACTGACACTGTAGGAGCCATATATAATGACCAGTTGCAAAAGAAAATTCAGATATAATTCAATATCTAGAGTTGTATATAGATATAATATAATATAGATATAATCTTTTGCGATGATTCTACAGTTGCTATGGTAACACAATAACTATAGTAATATATCTGTTGTGGTGATTCTACAGTTACTATGGTAACACAGCAACTATAGTAGTGAATCCTTTGCGATGATTCTACAGTTGCTATGGTAACACAATAACTATAGTAATGGATCTGTTGCGGTGATTCTACAGTCACTATGGAAACACAACTATAGTAGAGTATCTATTCTGGGGATTCTGTAGTTGCTATTGTAACACAGCTATAATAATGTATCTGTTGTTGTGATCCTGTGGTTTCTATGGTAACATAACAACTATAGTAATCTATCTGCTGTGGTGATTCTATGGTTGCTATGGTAACACAACAACTCTACTAATGTATTTGTTGTGGTGATTCTGTAGTTGCTATAGTAACACAAAAACTATAGTAATTGATCTGTTCTGGGGATTCTGCAGTTGCTATGGTAACACAACAACTATAGTATTTGATCTGTTGTGGCGATATTACAGTTGCTATGGTAACACAACAACTATAGTATTTGATCTGTTGTGGCGATATTACAGTTGCTGTGGTAACACAACAACTATAGTAAAGTATTTGTCATCATGATTCTATGGTTGCTATGGTAACACATCAACTGTACAGTAGTAATGTATTTGTTGTAGTGATTCTGTAGTTGCTATGGTAACATCAACTATACAGTAGTATTGTATCTGTTGTGGTGCATCTTTAGTTGCTATGGCAACACAACTATTTTAATGTATCTGTTGTGGCGATTCTATAGTTGCCATGGTAACACAAAAACTATTGTAATTAATCTGTTGTGGGGATTATATAGTTACTATGGTAACACAACAACTATAGTAATTGATCTGTTGTGGTGATTCTATAGTTGCTATGGTAACACAACAACTATTTTAATGTATCTGTTGGGGTGACTATAGTTGCTATGGCAATACATCAAGTATAGTAATTGAATTATTGTGGTGATTCTATAGTTTCTATGGTAACACAACAACTAATTAAATAAACAAATGACCCAAAACTGTAGTTTTCTACATCTTAAGCGTATATTATACAATACACCACAGTTTACTGTAGTAAAAACTAAAGTATACTAGGGTATTTGTTCAAGTTCATCTGTTAACGATTTGGTACTTAAGTGTGCTGGAGCATTTATTAGCAAAGTTAAAGTCTGTACTATTATATACATGCAGTGTAATAGCATGGATCAAAAACTTTATAGTATGTACCTCTAAATTACTATAGTATTTTGTGAAAGGCATGCTAATATGTTCTATAAAGTGTTTTGTCTCTGCAATATATGTCTCTTCTAGACATGATGTTGACATTCAAACCCTTAAACTAGGGATGCTCCGATCAATCGGCCGGAGATCGGTATCGGCCGATAATCACATTTAATGGCTCGATCAGTACTCGCCAATCTGGCCGATCTCATGAACCGATTGCAAGTGACTGTTTACATGTGTCATATAACATTTACAGATGTGGAGCATCCTCTGTTTACAGTCTATAAGTTCATTCATTTTCTTGTCGGCTTAGTCCCTTTATGAATCTGGGGTCACCACAGCGGAATGAACCGTCAACTTATCCAGCATACGTTTTACACAGCGGATGCCCTTCCAGCTGCAACCCATCACTGGGAAAAACCTACAAACTCTCATTCACAATCATACACTACGGACTATTTAGCCTACCCAATTCACATGTGTTTGGATTGTGGGGGAAACCGGAGCACCCGGAGGAAACTGACCCAGCCGAAACTCGAACCAGCGACCTTCTTACTGCGAGGCAATCGTGCTACCCACTGCGTCACTGTTGCATCCTTAATTTATTCTCCTAATTAAGGACCATACTTAGAGGGAAAAAGTGCTTAATGCATTGTAAAGCTTGAAGCATCAGGATCGGTACTCAGTATCAGCCGATCACCATGACAAGGAATCGGTATTCAGTACTGGCTGCAAAAATCTTGATCGGAGCATCCCTTTTCTTAAACGAGAATTAAAAGTTGCAAGTCTACATTATTCAATTCAATTCAGCTTTATTTGTATAGCGCTTTTACAATGTAGATTGTGTCAAAGCAGCTTCACATAAATGCTCATAGTAACTGGATCAGGGTTGTTCAGTTTTTAGTGTTTCAGTTCAGTTCAGTTTAGCTCAGTTCAGTGTGCTTTAAAGTCATTACTGAGAGTCCAAACACTGAAGAGCAAATTAATCGATGCGTAGCACTACCGATCCTGAACCATGCGAGCCAGAGGCGACAGCGGAGAGGGAAAAAAACTTCACTGATAGGAGAGTGAAGAAAAAAAAAACATTATCAGTTATAATTAAACTGGAATTATTGATAACACATAATCAGTTCTTTATTTGGAGCCAGTATCAGCAGATCTTTATTAATGGTCAGATATTCACTATACAGACTGCATGCAACACAGCAAAAAAAGCACAATAGATGATCTGAAAATTGAAGATAAATATGCCCGTCTTCGCATCGACTGCTGAAATTGAGCCAATAGTCTGTTCGTTCTCTTTACCAGGTGTGGCACAGATATTTAATTAGGCCTTAATTACTTTTACCTTAAATCCAGTTCCCAATAATGCCTTTTCAGCAGGAGTGAGGAGAATGGCTGGCCCAGCATGCATTGTGGGTTCAGATGCGGCGCTTTGTCTTCGGTGTGTCTGCACAGAGAGAATCGCTTTATGGATTCTGGCCTTTATGAGGGCGATAGAATGAGAGCTGATTGTTTTGGCAGCTTTTTTTTTTTTTTGCACCTGTGTCTTTCTCTGGCCGTAATCAATCTTCTGTGCATGAGCCGAGTTCGCATGCTTTGTTCTGTGGTCTCGCTAGATGATTCGCCATCATCGGCCTTTAACAAACAACACCTGTGTTCGATCTCTGACACCTGCTTTTTTTTACCTGTTGCTGTGTTTTCAGGACGATCTGAAGCTTGCACCGCATCTCCTTGTTGCCATGACACTGGGTTTCAGAAGCTCCTCCCCCTTGTGGGCGGAGGAGTCATGTTTCATATTATAAAATGTACTTTATATTTATGAATTGAATCTTGTTTTCTTTAATCTCGACTTCTCATTGGTCCACTGGTTTTGGACCTGACAGTGATTATGGGTGTGAAAGTTGAAGGTCTTTCAACTTGGCACAGCGTCTAAAAAATGCAACCCGGGCTCAATGTAGAAACGTAGCCCCGCGGACGTTTCTGCGGACCGCGATTTACATGCCGGGAGGTACGTATTCGAGCGTTTTTTTGTTTTCGCGGATCCACGAGAGGCCGCTGTGCGTGCTTTTTCGCGTCTCGGGCGGGCGCCTCTCGGGAGCGCGCGGCGTTCGCGCCCGCGCCCGCGCCGTTCTCGCACGAAAAAGCCACCGGATCAAAAAAAAAAAAAAAGCAAAAGCCCTCGTCTTCGATTTCGACCGCGTTTTCGGATCCCGGCGTGTTCTCGCCCTTATTTTTCGGATTCCGTTTTTCGTCTTACCTGATTTCCGGAACCTGCTGTTCCCCGGACTCAATCCCGGTCGTCATCCACCGCGGCCGGCTCCGGCTCCTCCTCCTCCGGGGCCTCCGCTCCGCCGACGCAACGCTGTGAGCTAGGTGGACAAACTGATTGCGTCGGGAAATCCCTCCACTCGGAGGCGAGCCGTCGGCCGGCGAGCGGGAAGAGGAGGGGCGAAGCGGCGCCACACTGCCCCGCAGCGTTCGCTCGAAAAAAAAACAAACGCGGCCTTTACGTACCTCCGACCACGTAAATCGCGGCCTCCAGAAACGTCCGCGGGGCTACGTTTCCAGAATGAGCTTGGGTTGAAAAAATGAGCGCCACTTCAAAAGACGCAAGTGTAATGGTCACACACATCCGACAAGTGTGTGTTTACATTGAAAAACAATAGAGAAGTAGTGTGTTGGAAAGGAAAAATGCATTCTGTTTAAATGCCCCCCCCCCATATTTGATGTGAAAAGTTTCCAAAGGTTGGCATCGGTTGAGCCTCTGCTCTTTTGCAGCTGTGTGTGTGTATGTGTGTGTGTGTGTGTGTGTGTGTGTGTGATGTGCAGCCAATCAGCACTTGTTAATTACCCTGATGCTGAACGGCCAGTTAATTGGTGTTGGCAGAATCTGGATGCCATCAGGTGTTTATCATGCGCAGGTGATTACAGGTATCGGTCGGGTCTGAATCCGATTAAAAGCGGAGCCAAGACATGGGTGCGTTTCTGTTCATCCGGCCCTGCTGTGACCCGCCAAGCTGCGCCGAGAGCTTCAGCGGAGATTTGGACAGAGCGCAGCCTCCAAATAAGCATCCATTGGGCTTTCTCCCCAAAAATCACAGAATATAATCAATGTGGACAGCGCCGAAGACCACGCTGGAAAACAGATTGCAGCCACAAGCAGCTCGCGGAAATAATCTAAAGCTCCCTTCCAAACGGCTTGGCTCTTCTGCCCGCTTTTCCGTCCAACTGTCCGCAGAGGATGCAGGATATATCAGTATCAGATTATGGATATATACAGAGCCTGAAACCGTAGCCTTGTGGGTTTATTAATTTGGGTTGTTTTTAGGTCAGTAATTAAATCAGCGAGGCCCTAATGAGTCCCTTGTTTCAACTGCGTGTCTGAGTTTTGACCCTGAAGAGGAAACGCAGCCAGAACGGGAGTCCAGTCCACAGACAGACACAATAGCTCCGTCGCTTCTGCAGATCACACGCTTTACAACAACAAACACTTTCATATTCAGTTCTTCTAAGGCAGGGGTGTCCAAAGTCGGTCCTGGAGGGCCGGTGTCCAGCAGATTTTAGCTCCAACTTGGCTCAACACACCTGCAAAAGATGTTTCGAGAAAGCCTAGTAGGACCTTGATTTGCTAGCCCAGGTGCGTCTGATTGGGGTTGGAACTAAACTTTGCTGGACACTGGCCCTCCAGGACCGACTTTGGACATGCCTGTTCTAAGGCCATCAGATGCACAAATCAAAGTTATTGTTTCTGTTTTTTTATGGTAAAATTAGATGCAGAAGGTCGCTGGTTCGAGTCCTGGCTGGATCAGTTGGCATTTCTTTGTGGAGTTTGCATGTTCTCCCTGTGTTAGCGTGGGTCCAAACACATGCACTTTAGGGGAATTGATGAACTAAATTGGCCTTAGTGTATGAGTGTGTGTATGTGTGAATGAGTGTGTATGGGTGTTTCCCAATACTTTTAGGTCAGTAGTTAAATCAAAAAGACCCTAATGAGTCCCATGATTCAACTGCATGTTTAAGTTTTGACCCTGAAGAAGAAACGCGGCCAGAACGGGAGTCCAGTCCACAGACAGACACAATAGCTCCGTCGCTTCTGCAGATCACACGCTTTACAACAACAAACACTTTCATATTCAGTTCTTCTCAGGCAGGGGTGGCCAATCCTGTTCCTGGAGATCTACCTTCCTGCAGATTTTAGTTGCAACCCTTATCGAACACACCTGTCTGTAATTATCAAGTGGATTTCAGGTCCTAATTAATTGGTTCAGGTGGGTTTGATCATGGTAGGAGCTGAACTGTACAGGAAGGTAGATCTCCAGGAACAGGATTGAGCGCCATTGTTCTAAGGCCATCAGATGTACGAATCAAAGTTATTGTTTCTGTTTTTATGGTAAAATTAGATGCAGAAGGTAGCTGGTTCGATTCCCGGCTGGATCAGTTGGCATTTCTGTGTGGAGTTTGCATGTTCTCCCCTTTTGGCGTGGGTTTCCTCAGGGTGCTCCGGTTTCCCCACAGTCCAAACACATGCGCTATAGCGGAATTGATGAACTAAATTGGCTGTAGTGTATGAGTGTGTGTGTGTGTGAATGAGTGTGTATGGGTGTTTCGCAATACTTTTAGGTCAGTAATTAAATCAGCGAGGCCCTAATGAGTCCCATGTTTCAACTGCGTGTCTGAGTTTTGAACCTAAAGAGGAAACACGGCCTATACACGCACAATAGTTGGTGGTTCATTCCGCTGTGGCGACCTCTAAAATAGAGACTAAGCGGAAGAAAAATGTGTTGTAATGTTCACAAACAGCATAACAAGACTCAGCAACTTCTGTATGTTTGTGTGCTGTATAAATAGTCCAGTAATGAGTCCATGAGCAGCTTCAGCTGTGTGAGTCTAATTAGTGGAGACTTAGAGCAGGTGTGTGTGTGTGTTGCATGACTGCATCTTGTAGTCTATATACTGGCAGATTTGCACCTCTATGTGATCTGTGTGTTTACCAGCAATCTGGAACGATTAGATCCCTGGTGATGGTGACAACGAATGAACATCCCAGAGTAAAGTTTGTTTTTCCATTTTTTTTTTATTCAGCAAAATAATTGAATGTTTTAGTTTAAGAATTAAAGTGTGCAAATGTCAAAGGAAGTTGCTACTTCATTTTAGAACCTTGTTGGCATGTTTTCGCACATTGCTAACTAGTTCTAGCATGTTTGTTGCCATTTTAACATATTAAAGGTGCAGTAGGTGATCTTCTACAATGCTAACAGCTTAGCATAAATCTCTGAATTACAGTCCCTCCCTGCTGTCTAGAGCCACGCCTCCTTAAATACGAGCACAGCAAAAGAACCCTCTCGGCGTGCAAGCCAAACTGACATGCTATTTCAGAGTGAATATTTAGAGTTGCATGTTAAACAATACAGGGAGAGACTAGGTGGAATAGCGCTGTTTACTTGTGTTTTGTAGTTAAACTAATTAAAATCTACATTATAGATGCTTTAAAAGGTCGCTTATGAAACTGAAAAAAAGTCTTATCAATATAATATAATCCCAGACATCCCAAGTCTCTCGGAGGTTTCGGGAGACTCCTGGATGCCCGCAAACGAATGATAATCTTCCGGAAATCGCGCGCCTCCCCCCGGTCCTTAAATACGTCGCACACCCCTCTCCACCGCATCCCTCCCAGCTCTTCAGGTACATTGGGCACAACTCACCCCCGCCGTTCAGGTAAACCGCACGCACACGCCCCCACCGCTACCAAGAAAGTGGTGGAAAAAATCAACATCTGCTACGACAGTATGCTATTTTAGCGGTAATATTTAAGCATAACAACTCATTTACACTGACATCATGGAATCAGTAACAATTCAGACAAGCAATTCCTACAGATTCGAACAGGGCAAAACAAATCACAGATGCAAGTGGTTGTATATAAAAGTTCATCTATCTGCATTAATATAAAGTCAGAGTCACACTTTTCTGTGTAATTGCAATTAACATATGACTATGAACCCCCCTCCCCCCCCGCTGACTTTATGAATGGTGTTCTTGAGCTGCTCTTGCCAACAGGAGTGATCAGCGTCGGCACGTGCGCCACTCACTGTGCTCTGTGTTTGTGTGTTTGACTTTGTAAAGAGCTGGTGTCAAGCGTTAATTGTTGATCCTGCGGTCGGGTGGAAATCACAGTCCCAAAGCACTTAATTTCCCTTTAACACACACACTCGAAGCCTCCAGACGCGCGGCAGCAATCAAACACAATCACCGGCATCAGCACATCCATTCAGCGGCGCTCTTTAAGTGCTGTCAGGCTCTCTGTGTGTGTCGCAGATGGAGAATCACACAAGTCTGGGTCACATTTCAGCCCCAAACAACAATGAAAAACACATGACATCCTGCATCAGGCCCAGGCTTTATCTGCAAACTTGTGTACAGGCGTTCAAGATTCGCTTTCAGTGTGTGTTTGCGGAAACACGACAGGGACCCTGCTGCTGCCGCTGGTGCTCTTCAGTTAAAGAAATAATCACCAACCAAAGCTTTAGATTGCAGTGTGAGCTCAGATGGTTTAATACACAAGGGTGAGGAGGCTGTACGAGTGCTGATATTTCACTCCTATCAGCCAATCAGATTCCAGAACCAGATATATATGGGCGAGGCAGTGGCGCAGTGGGTAGCACGTTCGCCTCACAGCAAGAAGGTCGCTGGGTCGCTGTTTCGGTCCTCGGCTCAGTTGGCGTTTCTGTGTGGAATTTGCATGTTCTCCCTGCCTTCGCGTGGGTTTCCTCCGGGTGCTCCGGTTTCCCCCACAATCCAAAGACATGCGGTACAGGTGAATTGGGTAGGCTAAATTGTCCGTATTGTATGAGTGTGTGCATGTGTGGATGTTTCCCAGAGATGGGTTGCGACTGGAAGGGCATCCACTGCGTAAAAACTTACTGGATATGTTGGTGGTTCATTCCGCTGTGGCGACCCCGGATTAATAAAGGGACTAAGCTGACAAGAAAATGAATGAATGAATATATATATATATATATATATATATATATATATATATATATATATATATATATATATATATATATATATATAGTGCTGTCACCATCACCAGGGATCTAATCGTTCCAGATGGCTGGTAAACACACAGATCACATAGAGCTGCAAATCTGCCAGTATATGGACTACAAGATCCAGTCATGCAACACACACACACCTGCTCCAAGTCTCCATTAATTATATATATTTAGTGCTGTGATATATATATATATATATATATAGTGCTATATATTAGTGCTGTCAAAATTAGTGCATTAATGCATGTGATTAATTTGAAATAATTATTATAAAAATTATGTATTAAAATTAAATAAAATTAGCACAATTAACGCAGTTGCAGGTTTTTTTTTTACTTCCTGTTCATTTTTAATCTTTCGACTTCTGTTTTAATGGAATTTGATAGCGCATGGCGAACGGAAAGAAAAACCTCTGCATTTCGTGACTCCGGTGGTCCTTTAAGATAATCAAATCGCTGCTTACGTGGTAAACATTTAATAAGAGTATTATCTTAATCATATTAAAATCAGAGTATTGGTGTCTTATGTGAATGTACTCAGGAAGTCTCTGGTGAAGTTGCGAGCTGTCAAAGACAGCACATTACTCCTTTCAGCATGAGCCTCCAAGTTTAGCGTGTTTCCTCATTTTATTTTGTTTTGTTTTATTTTTTGTTTTATTTTATTATTTTTTTACTTTCATTTAATTATTTTTTTTTTGTAATTTATTTATTATTTTATTTTTTAGTTTATTTAATAATTTTTAATTTAAGTTATTTATGTATTTTGGCCTTTTTTGCAGTCCATTTAGAATCCAACTTCTAAATCATGTTTTTCTTTATTGGCATTGATTTTTTTTTTTTTTTTAAAATTCAAATGTCATTAACATGCCTGTGTTTTAATTTCTGCAATAAATATGTCTGTCAAGCGAGGATTTTGATGGTTTATTGTGGGTATGTTGTTCACATGAAGAAATCTGTGTTACAAATTAAACAAAAATTCTAATAAACAATTATATTTTGAATTTAAATACTTTTTGTCTTGCGTTTACATTAATTTTACATTTGAATAGCTAAAAATACAAGCTTCAGTCTTTGAAATGTGATTAATCACAATTAATAAAAAAGTGTGATTAATTAGTAGATTTATTTATTATTTTACTATATTTTTATTTTATTTTATTTTATTAAATTTTCTGTTTAATTTTTTTATTTTTTTATTGAATCCTATTAGTTAATTTATTTTATTTTATTATATATTTATTTTAATTTTAATGTAATGTTTTTAATTTAATTAATTTTTTATTGTATTTTATGTTTTACTTTATTTTTGATTTAATGTAATCGTTTTTTTATTGTATTAATTAATTATTTAATTTTATTTTTCAATTTAATTTAATTTAATTTAATTATATTTTTAAATCTAATTTAATTTAATAAAATTTTTTATTGTAATTTATTTTTTATGTAATTTTCTTTTTTTGTTTATTTTAATTTTTAATTTAATGTTTTTAATTTTATTTAATTTAGTTACATTTTTTATTGTATTTTATGTTTTACTTTATTTTTCAATTTAATTAAATTATTTTTATTATTTTATATTATTTAGTTTTTTTATTTAATTTTATTTAATTTTGTAATATGTATTTAATGAATTAATTGATTTTTATTTTATTTATTTATTTATTTTTTATTTTTTATTTATTTTAATTTAATTTTTTTATAATCGATTGACAGCACTAATATATATATATATATATATATATATATATATATATATATATATATATATATATATATATATATATATATATATATATATATATTTATTTATTTTTTACTAAATTCCTCACAGTAATAGCAAAATATAACAAAAGCTTTGCAGCTTCTCTTTGGCCCTGAATATGACTTATTAATGTAAAGTTCTAACGCACACTACAAGTGCAAACTCCATATGATGAAGTGCTCTAGTTGTGCACCAGCTGAGAGACTGACAGCGCTGTTATTCTGAGCGCTGTTATATATTTAGACTGAAATATTCTCAGCTCATAACGTACCGTCAAACCACCTGTCAAACACACACCGTTCATCAGCCAATCAATTCCAGACGGATAACATCCCGACCACCGCACACTCATCCATATCTCAGATTACAGCAGAGAATGCGGTGGTTATAGCAGTGTTTGGGCTGCTGATTACAGTCAAACGCTTCATTAAGAGCACAGCAACACACACATTAAGTGCCGTTTGGCTGAGGACTCCAGTGTTTATGTGGTGTTTTGACCTCTGAAGCGCCGTTCAGGTGTCCAGAGCCGGCTTTATGTGCTGAATTATGAATGAATGGAAATGTGTGTGTGTCACTGATAACAGTAAACATATTAGAGCATGTCAGCACGGATGATTCACTGACCGCAGGTGCTGAACACACACACAGACATGCACAAACTCACACATACACAGACAGACACACGCTTGGGCAAACATTCCCAAAGACAGGTGTGGCAAGCTTGTGGCGTCATATTCAAGAAGACTTGAGGCTGTAATCGCTGCCAAAGGTGCATCAACAAAGTATTGAGCAAACGCTGTGAACACTGAGCTAAAAATAGATTTTTTATTTTGAATAAATTTGCAACAATTTTAAAAACTCTTTTCCACTTTGTCATTATGGGGGATTGTGTGTAGAATGTTGAGGACATAAATCAAGTTAATCCATTTTGGAATAAGGCTGTAAAA